>NW_025893110.1:124688-366687 GCF_002878395.1 Capsicum annuum
GCAATATAGCTAAATTGTGACTAAGTGAAGGATTCATGATATGCCCCAATGTTCCAATGATTTTCATGTTGATATTGTGTAATGTATATGTTGTTGGAATGTTCATGAACTAGTCTTATGAGATTATGCCATCCTTACTTGCAAATCCCACTTATGTACAAAATATATGATATCCATGTACTTCATGGAATTCCCCATGTTATGAAATGAAGGATTGTTGATATTGGTCACATAGTCAAGTCAGTTTTGTGCGTTAGCTTCCTTCTATCGAGTCCTGGGCGTACTTGTACCCAAAAAATGTAGCTTTGTTCCTAGAGCCTTGTCATGTTTCACGATCTCTAAAATCAAGCCATGAATCAATAGAAATCAGTCAGTCAAGTGACTTAGGAAAACCTCATGATCTCAGTCAGTTGTCCGATATCAGAAGTCTTCCATCATTTAACAGAATTCAGTAAGTTCAATCCACGTACAGTCGTTACTTATGTTTAGTCTCTTCAGTTAGGAGTAGATGTTAGCACCGAATAAACCCAAGGAAGGGAACGCACCTATTATATAAGGGTGTGATTCTTAGCAGTCATCCTTGTATTCCAAAACTATATAGCCAGCATAGGTTGAGACATCGCAGCCTATTATATGAGGGTAGATAAGGTGGCTTAACCTGTTATATGAGGGTTCCCACCATTCTCACTAAAGTTTCCTATTATATGAGGGTTGCTCTCATGTTGTCCTTACCAGTGGTGCGGTATTGACACCCTTCCAGTCAGGACAGAGATTGAACCTTGGCTTAGCCATAATGGCACATATGGAGCATGTCGGTTAAATAACTACCTTCCTCAATTTCAGCATCAGTATCAGTAAAAGAACTCAGATAGTTCTTTAGATTTTAGTATATTAGGACTATCAGGTACAGTCAATTTAATTACAGTACAGAACTCAAATAGTTCTATCAGATGTAGGACTGTTAGATATAGTCACCCATGTTATCAGAACTGCAGTATCAGTCATGATTAGTTATCAGTAAACCATATGTTAGCGTATAGATTTAGCTATAATGCATTCACGATCTCAGTTACTATGCATGCATGTTTGCACTCTTACGTTCATATCAGTCAGTCAGTTAGCATTGCTCATGCATGTAAATGCTTTTGCATTCAGCCTACCTCACTCGTATACTCAGTATATCCCCACGTACTGACGTATTTGCACTATGGTGCTTTCTTTTTATGTTACACCATAGGTCCAGAAACACGAGCTCTAGATCCATAGTAGCAGTAGCATTCCAGTATACTGAGTTGCAGTGATTTCTCTTCATTTGAGGGCGATATGATTAGATTCATTTATTATCTCAGTTAGCTTTCAATTTTATGGAGTTTGTTGGAGACATGTTCCTTCATCTCCTTATTCAGATAGTACTTAGAGGCTTTTAGATTTAATTCAGATTTGTATTCAGTTTTGATTCAGATTTAGTTGTTTTGGGTCTTCGTTACCCCACATGGATGTTATGTTTTGACAGATTCTTTATTCAGTTGAACCTTATGGCCTATTGTTTATGTTTTCCTCATTCTTCATGTATATTATGCAGTATACAGGTACAGATATCAGTCATTGGTTATCTTGTGGTCCTTTGGGTTCATAGGCACCGTGTAGCATTTCGGTTTAGAAAATCGGAGTGTTACAATGTTAAGGTGGAAATTTGGCAATGTGACGGGTCAAAAGTGGCCTTGGGTCATCTTCCAAACCAAGCTTGTCGAGAATTTCGCCTCGAACACACTCGGGACAAGTACTTGACTACACATATGTACAAGAATTATTCAAAAATCTCACTACACATGGCATCGTACTCATAGAGCAAAAAGTTAGTCTCCCAACCAATTTAAGCAAATTTTGAGCTTAATGAGTTACTCCAAGACAAGAACTCATCCTTGTAAAGAGAGCCAAAAATTGAATTTAATGGTCTCACTCAAAAGAAAGCTCAAAAAATATCCTTGATCTTTTTTTCAAAATGAAACTATATAAGTATATATGTATATATATATATATATATATATATATATATATATATATATATTCTTTTTTTGATTTTTCTGAAAATCATTTTATTTCTTGCCCATGACATTTTGAAAGTACTTTGAACTTTTGCTTCTTCCTAAGCAATTAAAGAAAAACTTGGATGAATGCAAGGAAACATTATCAGTACACCTCATGGGATTCTTTCCTCACAACTTCACATATTGTCCATTTAGATCATGAAACACTCATCGCACAAATAGAAACACATACGACCCTATACCCTTAATAATGGAGTCACCCAATCTAACTTAGGAAAAGGGAAGCATCCATGTCTCTCTTACCATGGGTATAATATTACTTTATAATTTAAATAAAAGACCACCGGTTATCCACATTCAAGACCAATTGGACTCAAATATATTCCCCAAATATGATTATATAATGCCACAAGAAAGTTCACACTAACCTTTACAAGCATATAAGGTATTTCTCTCTTATTGATATTTTAACAAACATGTGGTGCATGAAAAGTAAGAACGCATATGAACAATCACACTACACTAATTCATCACCAAATAAACCACTTGTGATCATACTAACAAAATTAAATCACCCACCGTGCAATTAAGCAAACAAACCCCAAGTTGGTGTTTCATCAAACACATGATGCGCACTAGTGTATGGAAACAAGAATCTTTCAATTTAGCATTTAAGACACGATACACATTCAAAAATATTCCTCCCAACAACCACATTCTACCAAAATATGCTCAAATGAAATATAATCAAACCAAAAGAATCCATGGAATGTGATCATCTTTTGTGGTTTAAATATCATACCTTGTAAGCTTACTAAAGAGAGGAAAATGCTAAAAATAAAGTCCAATGTACTTATCCGGGGTTTCATTATTGAGGTACCCATTCTAACATGTGCTATCACCTACAAACACCAAAAAGAAAAAGCTAAAAATTGAACCAAAGATATCAGAAAATATCAAGAAAAATTCGTTGCATTGCCTCTCAAGAAGTGCCTCAGTTAAAGTCACGGCATGACATCTTTTGACTATAAAATTTATGTCTGCATTTGGAAGACTTGAAACAATATCCCAACTTTAAATCATTACATATTTGAGGCATTTTTGGCAAAGGTGAGGACACAATGAAATCTCGCTAATTTGAAGATTTAAACATTTTATCCAACTCCACACAAAACTTTCTATTAGGTTCCTTGGGTAATGGTGAGAACAAACATCGAGAATTTAGCTCCTTGGTCTTCAAGTGTGGGGTAAACTTTTGCCCTATAGGAATAATGCACTCCAAAATATAGGGATTTTGCTTCTTGTCTTCTAAATTCATAATTCGCTTAGGCGGTTCAATTTTCATCACTTCCACCAAGCATAATGTTGAAAAGTGGTTCGAGTGAGGCCTTTCCCTTAAATCTGAAGTATCATCCCTATTTTCATCCTCACCCGAAAATGGACTAGAGTCTTCATAAGAAATTTTCTTGGATTCTTATTTTGACTCTATCACCATTTCCATTATTCTGGCATTTTTAACCATATTGTGCTCGGCTAGTTGGGAAATAACCGAGGATTCTTCAATGTTGAGATTATTTAGAAGCTTGGGCATGGTCGTAGTATTTTCAAGAGTGGCCTCCATATCCATGTCTACCAGTTTCTTGATTTCCTCATTACAGCCCCCACGGCTTGATGAAAGTGGTATAGGTTATCCCCCATTGATTCTACCCTATCCAAGATAAGTTAGAGCGTTTCTTCAACACCACTATTTCTAGTGCTTTGTTCTTTGATTGAGTTGAACTCTTATTTTTATTTATAAGATTCACTTTATCCTCTGTTGATTCCACTTGATCCAAGATAAGTTTAAGCATTACTTCAATACCAATATTTTTTGTGCTTCATTATTCCCTTTCTTTCTCATAAGACCTATCAAAATCATAAGGAGAACTAGTAACCGAGTTTGTATAACAGGGGTAGGGGGTATTGGGACAATCACTCCAACGTCTATCTTGCCACCACATAGAGAACAAACATACTCCCTATTAGATCGAGATGATGATTACATCTTTATCAGAAGGACATGTCTACAATCTTGCCAAGAGTGGGTCCATAACAATATGGACACGGGTTGCCATAATAGGATTTCCAATCACTGAACTCACTTTCATTCCAAGTTGCCATAGTAAGAAATAAGCAAAAAGAAAAAATCTATCTAATTACAAGTAACAAAAAAAATACTAAACAAATATTTACAAGTTTGAATCAAAGCAAGTAGGCTAAAATTCCAAACTAACTCAATATGCCATATTATTCCCCAACAATGGCACTATTTTTGATAACTCTCAACTTATACGTCAATTTAAGTGTAGGGCTATTGTTGCCAATATATTTACCCAACTACGAGTGGAGGTTGAATCCATGAGGAACAAAGTGAGTAGAGATTGAGTAAATTCAAAATAAAAGTACCTTCCTAGGTTCAAATATCTGGTACAAAATGGTTTAGGGGTTTTCAATCTTGTCTAATGTGAAGTAAATTCTGGGGGTTCTAAGGGACTAATTTGAGACCAAGAATAATTAGAGTATAATGAATTGAAATGGATCTTGGGATAATGCTTTCCTAGGGGCAAGTTATACATGGGAACATGATAATTCAAAGAAAATTATAAACATGATGATGTGGTAGGCTAGGTTTATAGTGGTTGAAGGTAGTTCTTCAACAAAGCCTCAAAGATGTCACTCACTGACCCTTTTGAGTACCTAATGAGTATAACAATTAAATCCACCCACCATCTCAATTGGGTATCCCTATTTCTAGGATAACACCCATAGTATAGTAAACCTCCTAATCACCCTTATGTCTAGGTAGAAAAAAATTTAAAAGACATACCCATAAATTATTTACTATTGCTTTGGTTACCACATCCCTCTTTCAAGGATGAGGTGGGTTCATAAAGTTCACCCAAAACCCCTCTTTCAAGGATGGTTTAACATTTCAAGATCTTGAGATTTTAATCCATCAAACCCACTTGGGAATTTGGGACTTTCACCAACAAATCCTACCCAATTCAATCAAGCAATAATAGAACGCAACATCAACAAACTAATATACACAAAAATATACCATAACCCATCCATAATTGCTTCCTATTCAAGCATAATTCAAAGAGGTAGTTCTAGAAAATCCTAAAGATAATAAACACAAATAAACCAATATTTCCATCAAAGTTATCCATTATAATATGAAGAGAAAGCAAAGCACACTTTAAAATCCAATGAATCTTCAATGGGTGATGCCAAATCTGCACTTTGGAATTCCTCTAATTAATTCTTGTCTCAAATTAGTGCAAATTTTAGCTCCAAGCCTAAGAAATTACAAAAACCTTAAAGAAAGGATAGGATATTATGTAATATAAAAGATGGATGAATAATAAGCCAAAAACCCCTATTTAAGCCTCAATTCCACATTTTCCAAAATTAAAAAAATGCCCTTAAAACTTTTTTGCTCTATTGCGATTGCCATCTCTTGACTGCGATCGCGCTACCGCAATTGTGGTAGTCATATTGCGATTGCCCTTCAGTTGAATTATCAACCGAATGGGATCTCGACCCTCAATTAGTGATTGCGATAACTGAGTGTCGACTCTTGGGCCTATAATTTTAGCTGTTATTGTTTTTCTCCCATTTCTTCTCTTTCACCTTCTCCTTTCCTCATTTTTATCAAGTTTCCTTGCTCATCTTCTTATTTTAACTTTTACCTACACAAATGACCATTAAGTAAGAAAGTAACAATAATCATTAATAAAGCATGTTAATTTAGGCTTAAAAATTCTAGTAAGTTGTCAAATTAATGACTTATTAGTAACAAATGTAACAAATTAAGAAAGATTTATTCATAAGTAGAGGATAAGTATCATAGCAGTGCATAAATTTAATGTTATAGAGAAAAAGACACAGGAATTAATAAGGATTAACAGGTGAAGGACTGGAAAAAAGAATTTAAAGGATTAGGGTCAAGTTGTTGTTGAGATGCCTTATCTCTTCATTCAAGCTAAGGACCTCATTATTTAAGATTGGCACCCTCTTTTTTAGTTTAGTATTATTAGTTTTGAGCATTTCAGAGACACATGGGCTTCTTTTAGAGAGATTCTATATTATAACTTGGAGCTTTCTAATTTCTTCATTCTTAGTAGCTAGGTTGAACTTTAGTTCCTCTATTTCCTTATTGAACTTCTTTTGAGGAATGCTACTTAATTTAACACATTTGTTTTTTACTAATGTATTCATTCCAAGAATTTGTAAAAATTTCCCTTAGGTTCCATTTTCATAGACAATAACAAAATTGTCAAATACCTTGTTTAACCATTATCCATAAGGCATGCTATGTTATCCATTTTTCTGAAAAACCACTTTGTGAACGTGTTCCCTCATAAAAGTAGGTATATTAATGAATTCAAAGATACTAAGGAATTCCATAATGTTCAAAACATTGGCTTATGCAATGCTTTTGTTTTATGATCTCGGTAGAATCACCTTGTTCATAAAGTCAATGACCCATTGAAACTTACTCTTGAGTGATTTTCTATTCACTGCTGCCACAAATTTTCCTTTGATATTTGATGTATTAGCTAAGAATTGTATTGAAGGTAGTTTCTTTAAGATAATTATCACACTATATCTAGAAACTTCAAAAATTCTTCTAGTGATTTGTCGTTTAGCTTTATTTTCTTTCATTAGATTTGTGCAGTCAGATTCATCCCATCTTATGAGAATTCTAAAGTAAAATAGAATTCCCTGACTCTCTCATAAAAAATAGATCTAATAGGTCATTCCATAAGATAAATCCAACCTTGATGTTTAACCAGCTCAACTAATTCACCAAGTTCTGTTAGTATATTTGAATAAAAAATCCTTTCAGTTAACACCTTTTGATTCTTCATGCACTCGTTTCTAAATTTCTTTGATACAACCTCACTTTTTTCCCAATTATTTCTTCTAGTCTAGGTGATCATAGATTCTCTTTCAACTATATTTCTATTCTTGGGACCTGGTCCCTCCTGAGTCAGTAGTTTCTCAATAAAACTTCCAAACTATTTTCTAGAAATTCTTGGTATTTTACTAACATTGTTTTCTTGTGATCAACTATACTTTTTCCTGGGCTATTTGACAACAATATGAGATATTCAAGAACCTAGCTTTCATCCACTACAACACTATCAGAATAGTTTTAAAAATTCAGGGATAATTCTTTATTAACAGGTTCAGTGATGAAGTAGTTAGGCTTTAGAAGATTAATAATAGAAGGATATTTTTTTTAGGAAGGTTTGGGAAGGGATTTTTAATTATCCTAAGCTTAGAATCATTTGAGTGACATGAAATTGGGAGAGATGCAGCCATCAAGAAGGTCCTTTTCGAAGAAGGGCTATTTGGAATTAAGATTTTCCCTTGAGATGAGACAAGGAGTGGGTGTATGTAACGACCCGAGACTACCCCTAGTCGTTACACGGTGGTTATAATCCTAACGAACCACAACCTAACCCATGAGTTGGTACCTTCTATAAGCACTAAATAATATAATCATGAATGCAAAATAATAACTGAAATGTTATAAGGTTTTAATAATGAAATAACTACTGAATTAGGAATCTGATAAAAATACTGAAATTTGAATAGTCTGTATAGCTAACTATAGTGTTTGTAAAACCTCTAAAATGGATACGCTGAGTTGATGGGACAGACCCCCAACTAACTCTACTAACTACTAAGATAAATACATGAAGTAATATAATATGTCCTCAGATGATAAGGACTCACCACTGCTACTGTACTACTAATTTCAGAGAATCTAGGTGCGATTCGGGAACTAAGCGTCAGCACCTATGAATGAGACATCATAGCTCAAAAGAAAAGGTATGGGATCAGTACTAAGAATATTTTCGTATTCTAAATGAAGTAGGCTAATATGCATGGAACGCACAAAATACTGAATAAAGAGCATGGAATTGGTAGATACTAAGAATGCATAAAAATCCATAAATATTAAGGATACGTAAAAATCTGTGAACACTGAGGATGCATGACCAAGCATAAAACATGGACTGAGTAGAATCTGGAAACTGAAATACTGACAAAATACTGATATATGTATGCCTTGGCCAAAAAACCCTTAGACTGTATAAGTAAACTGAGACTGTAACTGAGACTATATCTGAGACTGTGGGAGGTACCATCTAAACGATATTCCCCAATTTAAGATAATCGGGGTCAAACCTATATCCCCAGTTGGAAGAGAGTTAATACCATGCGACAGGTACTAAAAATGGCTATGTGGATCCACTAAACTGATATAACATTCAAAGAAATAAAAGTGTCAAGCCTATACTAACGGGTGACCCCTGTGAGATAGTCAAGCCTAATCTAATGGGTGACTTTTCATATCATATGTTGGCTATATAGTTCTGGAGTATAGGTACTGCTACTAATGATTCTACCTATCTGATGGGGAAGCCTCCATCCCTACACCTCCTCGGTGCTAAATCCTACTCCCAACTGAAAGACACTGAGATACTAGACTTTTCTGAGTTTAATAACTGATATCTAACTATTCTGATAATACTCATAATATAATCTAAAGACTATTTTATAATGTACTGAGACTAGAATAAATAAAAAACTATGATTTTTGAGCATTCAATACCCCTAGGACTCATGAACATTAATAGTAAAATGACACTAAAGATTGGAGATTAGAACATAAAGGCTTTTATTAAATCAATCACTCTTGTAAGCATTTTATCAATCACTTGTAGTTCATGGTCTAAAACAATCATACGAATGTCCTAAAACATATATAAATAGCATGAATACGACATAATAGAGTTATATTATGGTCTTGTTCAATAAATAACAACATTAAAACATGAGGGATTAAATAATAACAATAAATTTAATGGTAACACGGTATAGAATCACAGTTCATGGGTGAAATCACAATTTAAAACATAATAACTTGAAAAGATCAAAATTTAATAATTTAAAAAGGTTTTTTTGTAATCCATGGATGAACATCCAACATACTTGGGATGATGAATTTGGAAGAATTGATGAACAATGCTTGAGATTTGGCCTTTATTCTTGAAGGTTAGGGTTTTGCTTCTTGGGAAAATTTTCTTGATTTTGGGTATAAATTGATTACAATAATGACCAATTAGGTTATTAGGGACTAAATTTCATGTTTGGGGCTGACTGGGACAAGGGAAAAGTACTTAAATGCCCTTGGAATTAAAACTCGTAATTGACTAAAAATCTCGATATTCTAGGCTGACGCGACGCGGTGCTATCATGCCATGTCACTAGAATCAGATAATTGAGAAAATGCATGGTGGAGCGACGCGATAAAATCACGTTCACACCTTGTTTGTAACCTTGGAGCCCACCACGACGCGATGGTATCGCGTTGGGTCACTGGAAATTGACAATTTTGAACTGAACCTATGGCGCGATGCGCTAGAATCACAAACCCTTAATGGAAGATGACAATTGTTATTTACACTGTCTTCATGACACACTAAGTGTCAGAATGATGGGGTTTTATGACTGAAACTTAAAATCGCCATAACTTCTTACCCTGTTATCGGATTTGGGTAAATTTTATATCATTCGAAAGCTAATGGAATTTCCTATCCAATGACAGGCTCTAAACTAGAAATAATGAGTGTTTCAAAAATTTAATATACAAATACTCATGTATAGGGACTTATATTATGGTAAGGAAATGTGGGGTTTTACAGTGCAGCCTGATTTAAGAAATAATGAGAACTGGGAAGGGTTTTCTGTGGGAACAATATATGATCCATTTTAGATTTTAGATGACTTACCTTCTCTTATAGAATAGGACAACTTTTTTGCTGAGATAAGGATAGGAACGTGGCTTTTTCTTGAAAGAACAAACAAAATTTTCACATATATGATACCAAATTGAGAGATAGGGTAGGTCTCTCTCTTGTTTGAGTGAATCTTCAACTTTGTGCATGTCAAATTTTTCCACCTCTAAATTTCCCCCCACGGGTGTATACCTGCAAAGGTATGATACTGAGTTAGACCATTATGTACCTAATTTACCGAGGATAACTACCTCTTAATCATAGCCAATTTGTGAGGAGACACTAATTCACTTAATAGTAGGTCAGGCGAATCTAAATAATTCCAACATCAGCTTGTTAGATTCATTACACCATATCATACCATGACTTTTTCTAGAAATAGATATGAGGATAGGTCCTAGAGTTGGCATTCTTCAAATATCTAGATTTCCTTCTATGTTGCTTTGAACTTGCTAGCTTATTTCACATCTTTGTAGCTCATCCTTGGGATAGGAATGTTGAAAAAGCCATGAGATTTCTGAAATTGGCTCTTATTTACATTCTTCCCTTCAGATGTGAAGTTAGAATATCCACGGAGATAAGAGGATATGTTCTTGTAGTTTAATCCTATAAGATGAATTCCACTGGGACCAGGTCCCTATCAAATCTTGACTAGACACTTCTTCAAATTCTTCTATTTAAGATAATGTTAGTGATTGAGATCTTGGATAATCATTCATTATTTTAATCAATATTATAGGTTCTTGACTATTCCCATAAGTTGTATGCAATTTTTGACCCATTTTACCTATTCATATAAGACACCTTCACCAAAGAGAATACAATCAGACCTTTCTTTTATCCTTGAGCAACTACGTATCAAGATGATTGTTCTAATTACAAACCCTTTCTCCCTTCTATACTTATGATCACTTGTTAGATGTGGGAATCCATTTGAGTTTAAGTTCATAGTAAGAGGACAGAGGTATGATTATATCACTCTTTGTCCATTTAGGTAATGTGAGCTTCTTTATGTTTTTCCAAGCTCTTAAACCATTGGGACATGTGCTCTCTTAGTGAATATATCTAACATTTGTCATTCTTGCTCTAAGCCAGTTTTGATAGTCTTCTTTCATGCGTCTATCTCTTCCACAGTGAGTGCAGAAGGATTTATACGCTATGTTCATCACAATTTGAACCACCTTGACTTATGACCTAGAAGATTGAATTTTGTGCTGATACCCAAGGCCTTTAACATTATTGACTCCTTGACCATTTAGGTTAGAAAATATTTATAAGGATTAAATCCACTAAAGGAATTTTTTGAGTTCTTCCTTAGACAGACCCAGTCCCTCTCTAACTCTTCATCCTTCTAAAGTGCAGAGATAAGATTCTTTTGGAAATCCTCAAAATTTTCTTCAAGCTCAACCTGAAGCTTTGATGTTTCTTTCTTCTCTTTACTCTTAGAAGCATCTACTTTCTCCTGTTGACTCTCAAAGATTAGATTTTCAAATTTGAGCTTAGAAACTTGTTGCTAATTTTCAAATATTTGGATAGTCAAAGCAATTAATTCAAGCTAGCAATATTCTATCTTTCTTTCTAGAGAATTGTTTTACTTTTTATCACAGATACTATTATCTTTCTCCAGTTGATTAACTCAGGATCGAACTCTCTAGGTTACTAAGTTTTAGATTTTTGAAGAGTTAGAGCAATTAACTCAAGCTCTTGAATTTCCACTTTTTCTTTAGAGAAAATTTTTTCAGTCATTTTACACATAGAGTCAATTAACATAAGTGCAAGCCTTTTAATCTTTCTAGCAGAATAGTTGTCCAAGTTTTCTTTAATGTAAAAAAGTGCTACCTCATTTTCTTCTATATATTCAATGTTTGTCATAAAAGCAAACAAGGAATGAAAGGTCACTTTATCATCCTCCATTACAAGTAAGGAAACATGTATAGGCTTCTCATCTTCATCAGATTCACTGGAGGAATCACCCCAACTAGAAAAGTCTTGTTTAACTACAAAATTAGTTGGAGCTGCTCTTCTTGATTTTAAAGAGAACTTGTCCTTATTCTTTCCTTTGCTACCTCTAACATTGAGATACTCATAATGGTCTATTTTTTGTATTGGAAAATCTATTATGAAATGGTCAGGACTACCATTTTTGTGACACACTTCCGCAGTGACGCCTCTACTGTAGCTACTTCTATTTTCTTAGAATTGGCTGATCAATGGTGAGTTTGGCACTCATTTAAATTAAACATTTTTACACAATACTATGATTTGAATGTTATAGTGAGAACTATTTATGGATAAATACACTAATTCCCATATTTTATAGGTATACAAGTGTTGAGAAGAAAAGAAGTAACCTTGATCTAGAAAAAGATTAAAAAAAAGGAACAGAATTGCAAAAGCTAAAAAACTTGTGCAGACTTAGCCTTAGGTAGCACAATAACAGAGTGGACACAACTATCGCGGTAACCCAAGGAGTCCGCAGACTACGATCACTTAAAGAATTCAGCGATCATGGTAGATCCATATGCGACTGCGGGATAGCAGGATTTTTAGCTAGGGGCAAAGTTGTAAAAGAACATAGTTGACCCCAAATTCCCATTTAAAAATCTCAAAACCCTCAGTATTTAGGGGGATAATCATTCTACACCCCTACCTCCCATCCTTAGTTTAGGGTTCTTGTTATTTCTTGGAGCTTGGAGCTTAAATTTACACTAATTTGAGACAAGATTAAACTAGAGGAGATCCTTTGTCTATTGAAGATTTATTTGAGCCTAAAGCATGTTTTTTCCTCTCTTTATTTTCTTATGGATAACTTTGATGGATATTTTGGTATATTTGTTTTCATTTACCTTATGATGTGCTCGATCTACCTCTTGAGATTATGCTAGATTAAGGTGTAAATATGTGTGGGATATGACTTATTTTTGCATTTACAAGTTTGTGATGTGTGTTCAAATATTGGTTGTGTAAATTAGTGGGTTAAATCCACAAATACCCAAATGGGTTTGATGGATGAAGATCCCAAGTTCTTAAAAGCTCAAACCATCCTTGAAAGAGGGGTTTGGGTGAACTTTAGGAACCCACATTATCCTTGAAAGAGCGATGTGGGAACCAAGACAATAGTAGACAATTATTAGGTTTAATTTTCTAAATCTTTACCATCTTAGACATAAGGGTTAATATGAGGTTGACTATCCCTTGGGTACCACCCAAGAAATAGGGGTACCTAATTGAGGTATTGGTTGGATTTAATTGATACACTTGTTAGCTACTCGAAAGACTCAATGAGTGATATATTTGAGGTTTTGTTGAAGAACTATCCTCAAGGATTTTTGACCTAGCCTACCACACTATCAACAGTTAGAATTTACATCAAATTATCATTTTTCAATGCATAACTTTCCCCTCGAAAAGTATTGTCCAAGATCCACGTTAATTTATTATACTCTAATTATTATTATTAGTCTTGCATTAGTCCTTTAGAAGCCCAAGAATTACTTTTTCATTTGAAAAGATTGAGAAACCCTAAAACTATTTTGTACCATAGGTTTGAATTTGGTGACTAACTACTATTTCAGACTTACTCAATCGCCACTCATATTGTACCTCATAGATTCAACCCTGAATCCTAGTTGGGTGAATATATTGACAACGATGGCCTTGCACTTAAATTGACGGGTAAGTTGAGTGTTAGAAAAAATGGTGCCATTGCCAGGGAACAATTTGGCGTATTGAGTTAGTTTGGATTTATGCTTACTTGATTTGATTAAAAATTGTAAATATTTGCTTATTATTTTGTGTTATTACTTATGTTAGATAGATTTTCTTTATTTTTTTTATATCTTACTATAGCATCTTGGAATGAAAGTGAGTTTTCTTATTGGAAATCCTATCTTGACAATCCATGTCCATATTGTGGTGGACCTAACTTGTGGAAAGATTGTAGATATTCTCCCCGCAGAGAGATGTGTGTACCATATAAATCTTATGGGGTGTATAGTTGTTTCCTATACCCCCATTATGCTAACCCTGCTTCTTATTCTTTTTAAGATTTTGATAGGTCTCATGATTAAGTAAAGGAATAACATAACACGAAAAATAGTTGTGTTGAAGCATTACTTCAACGTATCTTGAAATGGGTGAAATCAACGAAGGATGATTTACGACATTAGAGTGATTATCCTAATGCCCCTTCCCCTTATTATGCTAACCCAAATGGCAGTTCTTCTTGTGGATTTGATAGGTCTTTTGATGAGGAAAAGGAAGGATGAAGCATGGTAAATAGTGGAATTGAAGAAATGCTTCAACATATCTTAGACTTAACAACAACGGTGGAGGAGGACAAAACTATTATACTCTAATACAATAAGGCATTTAGAGAGCAAATATTGAAGATATAAGATGTGGGAATGGAAGTTAATCTTTCAAACACCACAACCATGCCTACTCTTCTAAATGAGCTTCACATTAAAGACCCCTTGATTATTTCCCAACCAACCAAACCAAACATGAGAGATGATGTCAGAAAGGAAGAAATGGTACTAGTGTTGGAGGAAGAAACCAAGCAAAATCCTTATGAAGACTTTCTTCCATTTTGGGCTAAAGATGACCAATGGTTTGTGACTTTGAAATTAGGCAAAATTCCACATTCTACCCACATTTCAACATTATGCTTGGTGGATTTAATAAAAGTCAATCCACTCAATCAAGTGATGTATATTGGAGAAAAGGATAAATTTCTTAATATTTTGGAGTTTGACCTATCATATAGGCATACTAAAGCCCTAAATTTGAAGTCCAAGAAGAATAAAGACCAATTTCTAATTAGTGTCCTTCAAATGTTCATCCCAGTACCCAATAAGCCTACTTAAAAGATTAATACAAAGTTGGGTAAAAGGTTCAAGTCTTTAAAGTGGTTTGATAGTAACATAAGCTATCATTCTCCTACTTTCGCCCAAAAAGCATTGAAAATAGAATGATCAATATTTAGGAAAAAGTTTTAAATCCTCTAAGTGGAAACATAAATGAGTATTAAAGAGGAATCAAGACACGACATTAAATCAAGTGCTTGATGGAAGGAAACCCGTTGGTTTCATGTTTATGAAATTTCTTTTTAAATAAGTAACAAAATTTTAATACTTTACAAGTGCTTGAGGCAGGTTGGAAGCCATAAAGAAGGGAAAACCAAGTTTGCAAAAGTAACAGCCATGCAGTAAAATAGGGAAAAATAGAGGAGCGGATGACCTTAGTTACCGTAATTGCAGATTGAGTACCACGATCGTGGTACTGCAATCTCACCAATTAGGCCGCAATTGTACCTATATGTCCAGCTTTTAACATGGTTATCATTGTAGTTTCAGGAATCCCTTTTACCATTCTTATGCTCCTATGTTATGTAGTTAGGTCACTATAGGTTTTATAGTTGGGGGTGCGACCCTACCCTTGTGTGTATTCTTTGGTTTGCAATACTCAAATGTAGTTCACTCTAAGCATGGAAATTTTGTGAATTGATTATTTTCATTGTTTAGTGTTCTAATTCTCTTAATAATGATATTGGGCGAGTCTTTCCATATGATAGATTTTGTAACAACATTCTTAAGGGAAACTCATCGTGATTGGGTCTTGAGTCACAAATTCAAGAGAAGTCTAAGTTCCTGTGGCATTGTGGATTTTTGATCCCACTCATATCATTGGCGAAGTCTGAGTAGCCATATGATTGGTTTTCCCATATGAATCCAAAAATGAGAGATTGAGACTTGGGTTTTTTCAGTTGTTAGCAAATTGTACATGGTGCAAATGTAAAGAAAATAGCCCCCTCCATCCTAAATTTTTAAAAAACAAGGGCATTGATGTAAGCAACATTGTAACAATTCTTTCCCTTTTTGTGACTTTAAATTTTTGGCTTGTGAAAATTGGTATATACTCCATTTTTATATGTAGTGGGAGGGCCAATTGAACCTCCTTAGGGGATTTTCATGCCATGTGTGGTGAGTTTTTTTGTTTAAATCTCATGTATACTTGTACCATCTAGAACTTTCCCCATTAGTTTCTCAAAGATATTTTTTATTGTATTTGGTTGGAGAAATGATCTTAGGCCATCTTTGTGACTTTTGGAAGCCCACATTACTATTAAAATACCACACACACATAAATGTTATCCCTAGTCACCAACTTTAAACCAGTAGCCCTTTCTTAGGAAAACACATTACAAGTCATGGGCCTTTCAACTTTTATCCCACTTTTGAACTATACCCTCCATGAACATAGAAATGCAGCTTGAGGCTAAAATCCTAAGTTTAGGGTGGTGAAGATGGAAGGAAGAAACTTTGGCCAACAAAGTGTTAATGAATGCCTATGTGCTTAAGCATTAAAACAAATGAATAAGAAAAAAAAGATCCAACAAAGTAAGGAATTGCATTAAATTTGCAATTAAAAGAAATGAAAGAAAATGGGTGAAACAAGGATGCAATAGTAGGCACTTGTAATGAATAAAAACAAAGAAAAGTATCCCATAGTCAAAGGATTGATCAAATAGTATTATGTAGTTGTTCAAGGAAGGCGTAACCATGTTTTACCTAAATAATATCCTACCCTAACCCAAACCTACATTAATAGATCAAAAAGCCCTTTGAGATCTCCAACCATGTGCATTTATTATAGTAGCGATTGAAAATAGGGGCAAGACTATGGCATGGTACTTATAAACATCGAGAGTTCTTGAGAGAGAGAGAGAGAGAGAGAGTTGCATACTTAAATTTCTTGTTGCATATTTGATAACTTGGTGTGTGAAATTTTCTTTCTTATAAGGATACATGTAAACAACATGAGGTGGGTGATTTAATCATCTTCCGAGAAAAGAGCAAAAATGAGTATGGTTCGGTTGAGGCCAAAAAGTGAGTCACTTCTCGAGTATTGGTTCTTGTTGCATTGTTTCTGTTTTAAGTCTTCCGCATCATTACATAATTGCCATTTGTGTTAAGGAGTGAAATGAGAATGGTTTGTACCATGTGCAAACATCTACTTGTGGTAATGAGTAAGCTTAAGGCCAATGTGATCACTGGGTCATCTAATTTGGGCATAAATATCCATTGTCTCATGGTAAGAGGTAGTGTTTCTTGAGGACAAGCAATGTTTTAAGTTGGGGGTGTTGATGAATGGTGAGTTTTCCATTCATTTGCATTCAATATTTTTTGCACACTATTATGATTAATATGTAATAGTGAGACATATTTGTGGACAAATGCACTAATTCCCATATTTTGTAGGTATATAAGTATTGAGAAGGAAAGAAGAAACCTTGAGCTAGAATAGGATCAAAAAAGGGAATAGAAATGCAAAAGCTAGAAAACTTGTGCTGACTAAGCCTTAGGTACCGCGATCATAGAGTGTCCACCATGATTGCGGTAACTCAAGAAGTTAGCAGACTGCGATAACTTTAAGAATTTAGCAACCATGGAGCAGCGATCGCGGATGATCCACATGCGATTGTGGGATAGCAGGATTTTTAGCCAGGGGTAATGTTGTAAAAACACATATCTGACCCCAAATTCCCATTTAAAAAGATAAAATCCCTCATTTATTGGGGGGACAATCATTCTACAACCCTACCATCCATCCTTAGTTAAGGTTTCCTAAAATTTTTTAGAGCTTCGAGCTTAAATTTACACTAATTTGAGATAAGATTAAACTAGAGGAGCTCTAAAGTGTTGTTTTGGCTTTTTCTATTGAAGATTCATTTGAGTCTAAAGTGTTGTTTGTCTTCTCTTTATTTTACTATGCATAACTTTGATGGGCATCATGGTATATTTATTTTCATTATCCTTATGATGTGCTAGATCTATGTTTTGGCATTATTCTACATTAGGGGGTAAATATGTATGGGATTTGATTCTTTTATGCATTACTAGTTTATGATATGGGTTCAACCATTGATTGAGTAAATTGATTGGGATTTGATGGTAAAAGCCCCAAATACCCAAATGGGTTTGATGGATTAAAATCCCAAGCTCTTGAAATCTCAAACCATCCTTTAAAGAGGTGTTTGGGTGAAATTTAGGAACCCACATCATCGTTGAAAGATGGATGTGGGAACTAAGACAATAGTAGACAATTATTGGGTTTAGTTTGCTAAATTTTAACCATCTTAGACATAAAGGTAAATATGAGGTTGACTATCCCTTGGGTACCATCCTAGAAATAGGGGTGACTAATTGAGGTATTGGGTGGCTTTAATTGACACACTCATTAAGTACTCAAAAAAATCAATGATTCACATCCATAAAGTTTTGTTAAAGAACGAGCCTCAAGGACTTTCGACCTAGACTATCACACAATCAATAATTAGAATTTGCATTAAATTATCATGTTTCTATGTTTAACATGCCCCTAGGAAAGCATAGTCGAAGATCCACTTTAATTGATTATACTCTAATTATTCTTAGTCTCGAACTAGTCCTTTAGAAGCCCATGAATTACTTTCACATTTCAAAAAATTGAGAACCCCCGAAACTATTCTTTACCATAGGTTTGAATTTGGTGATCAACTACTATTTTGAACTTACTCAATCACTACTCAAATTGTTCCTCATGGATTTGACCCCGACTCCTACTTCGGTAAATTATTGACAACGACTGTCTTGCACTCTAATTGACGTGTAAGTTGATTGTTATAACTGGCCACTTTTATTCATAGCTCTAACAATTCTTTTTACTAAGTAGGAAACATCAGTGTCTTATTCATTTGGCTCTAATTTTTTAGCTTTTACAGCCAAAGAATTTTCCTTTTTTAAATCCTTCTTTTCATCTTCTTTCTATTTTTTGAGTTCATGGGTTTTCAGGTTCCTAATAAGTTTATCCACAGTAAGTATTTATAGGTTTCTTGACTAATTTATGGCATCTACTTTGATTTCCCATGACTTATGAATAACACAAATAATCTTCCTCACTTGCTTATACAGTGGAACTACCTCTCCTAAGCAGATATCTCATTCGTGATAGAAGTGAATCTTGTATGTATTTCCTGTATTGTCTCTCCTTCTTTAATAGTGAAGATTTCATACTTGTTGTTATCATGCCAACCTTAGAATCCTTTATATTTGTAGTTCCCCCATGAGTAGTCTTCAAGCTTTCTTAGATATCCTTTCTATTTCACAAGCTAAAATTCTTTGTATTTATCTATTCCTATGCCACAAATAAGTAATTTCTTTGCCTTGTAGCTCTTCTCAATTCTTTTCATGTCTTTACCATTGAACTCCCTCCTGATTTTGATAACCATTCTTGTAACATATCCTTCTTTTACTTCTTTTTAAGGTATATGTGGATCATAAAGAATTACATCCACCAGCTCAGTATCCTCAGCCATAATAAAGTCAAACATCCTTATTTTCTACCATGCATAGTATTTTCCATTTATTCTAGGTGGTCAAGAGGTAGATTGCCCTTCTTCTAAGTTTGGTGGAGCAACCATGATAACCAAGACACTCTAGGTATGAACCTTTTAGAGTGAACCTGTTCTAATACCAATTGTTGGAACCTTGAAGGTTGCACCACATAATGAGAGACCGGGTTCTCCAAAATCAATCACAGTCAATCGACCAATAAAATGTAGGAAAACTAAAGCCAGTGCAGGAAAGTAACAATACATAATATTTAACATGGAAACCTCCTTGATCAAAGGAGGAAAAAACATGGCTTGCCCTTACAAGCACCTTAAATTTTTATTGTAATCAAGCTCTTAATTAGAGACTCAAACTTGAACCTATATCTTGGTTCCTTTCGCTTGTAATACCTCTACTACAAGATTATCTAGACAACTTGCCAAGGCACTCTCTAAATTGATTAACTCTAATCAGTATCACACTTAGGCAACTCTACCTAAGCATTTCACTCAACAAAAGAAAATACTACTCTTACCATGAGTAGTTTAATTACAAATTAGGACTAACTCTAGACACTCTCTAATCTAGCATACATATATGGAAAAAAGAGCTTAAGCAATATCAGATATGAAGTTTTTCCCTTTCTTTCTCTTTAACACTCTTTTTGTATATACAAAAACCATTTGATGAAGAAGTATCTTTATCCTTTTATAGATGACTGATGATTAGGGATAAAATATCATTGGACCAGGTGTTATATTCAGTAAAATCAGCACCTACAAGTTTGTTACACAAGAAGACAAAATTGTGCAGGCACACGTGCCAGCTCTACTGTACCATAAGCATCCAGTAACCTAGTCCCTTGCAGTTAGCTGCTCATCATCAAAACTACATATAAAAGTTTTCCATAAGAACAAACAAGGAGTCAAAGGTAACAATCTCATCCTCCACTGCCAACATAGAAATATCTGTAGGCTTTTCGTCTTTCTCAAATTTACTTAAGGAATCTCCCCAGATATCTATAGCCCATTTCACTGCATAATTAGTTGCAACCTTCCTTCTTAACTTTTTAGGGATCGGGTCCTTCTTCTTTTCTTTAATAGCTCTGGACTTTTGATATTCCTAATAGTTTGTTTTGTGTAGTGGACAATCATTGATTAAATGCTCAAGACGTCTATATTTGTGAAAAACTTTAGCTGTACCTCCATTTTTTGCCGCTAATTCCTCTTCTTTGAAATTAACTACTTTTATTCACTGTTCTAACAGTCCTTTTTACCAAATAGACAAATTTAGTGTCCTCTTACTTGAATCAAACTTTGAAACCTTCAATGCTAGAGACTTTTCTCTTATTACTTCATTCTTCTCATGACCTTACTTCATTCTTCCGATCATGAGTCTTTATATCATCAATAACTTCATCTAGAGTGAGAGTATTTAGGTTTCATGCCTCTGTAATAGTATCCACTTTTCTTTCCCAGGACTTAGAACACTTAGAATTTCTATTACTTTCTTATACTAGGGAATCACTTCTCCTAGGCAGTTTAACTCATTTGTGATTGAGGTGAATCTAGTATACATTTCTTGTATTGTTTTTCCTTCCTTCATGGAAAAAGTTTCATACTAAGTAGTCAGCATGTCAACTTTTGAATCCTTCACATAAGTTATTTCTTCATGAGCAGTCTTTCGGAAGTCTTAGATTTCCTTAGCATTTTCACAAGTGGAAATCTTGCTATACTCATATGGTTTTATACCACACACAAGCAATATCTTAGCATTGTAATTCTTTTTTATACCACACACAAGCAATATCTTAGCATTGTAATTCTTTTCAACTTCCTTGTAATATTCATCAATAAATGCTCTCCTAATTTTGACAACCATTCCTATTATGTTTCCTTCTTTGACCTCTCTAATAGGCACATGAGGACAATCAAGTATTATATCTGTCAACTCAATGTCCTCAGCCATAATAAAGTCAAACATCCTAGTATTCCACTACCCATAGTACTACTCATTAAAGTGTGGTAGTCTACTGGTAGATTGTTTTTTTTCCAAATTAGATGGAGCAACCATGATAAATAAGGGACCTTGATCTGATGCCAATAGATGAATCGTGGGGGATGTGCCACCTTTTAAAGGACCAGGTCCGTTATAGTCAGATATAGGCAATAAAGCAATAAAGCAATAAAGCAGTAATGACATAAAACTCTGCAGGAAAGTAAAGAACACAATTGTTTAACATGGAAACATTCTTGGTGAAGGAAATAAAAACCATGATTTTTCCTTACAAGAACTCAACAATCAATTACAATCAAACTCATGATTACAAATACCATTGTATCTTAGCTCGAAGCTCAACTAATTTGTAATAACTCTATTACAAGCTCTCCTTGGAAACTCTACCAAGATCTCCTCTTAGTATTGCTTAACTCTAACAAATATTCACTTAGATAACTCTACCTAGGCACTCCACAGACATAAGAAAAGGATTACTCTTATAAGATGAGTAATTTAGTTATAGACCAAGACTTTAATCAAGAACAATTAATCTCTCAACACATAAAAACTAAGAACTTGAGAAATATTGAGTTTTTACCATTTTCTTATTTGAATAAGCATATTGTAAATTTATTATATTGTGAAGAATTCATTTATATTTATAGTATGATTGATTAGGTTTGAATTTTGATTGGTCTAGGTGTCCTGATTGATACACAACTCACCTTCACAATTTATTACACTAACATATAAAACTGCATAGATATGTGACAACTTTACTGCATTCATAAAGGCCTAAGGACTTGGTCCCTAGTTGGCAACTGATAATAATCAAAACAAGATATAGAAAATTTGAATGTGGGTTTTGATATGGGTTGAGGATTTGTGGAATCGATGATTTTTAAATTGTTTTTCCATGATTTGTTGTTAAGAGTATTGTGCTGTTTTGATCTTTAATATGTGGTGTGTGATTTGTGAGCTAAATATTGTGATATATTGATTATTTAAAGGCCGAAAATTCATTGAAAATACACTACAAAAGGCATGGGCAACGGATAGGACGTTCAACACTTAACCAAAATTTTGGAAACAAATCCCAGTGAGTCAATATGAACTCGAAGCTTTACGTAGATATTTCCAGTGCTGCCAGTCTAGTGATGCATTCAGCGACGCGTTGAATTGCTCTAATTAAACATTGCAATTTGAATTTGTTCCAACATGGAGAGTGAAAAGGCACCATAACAATTTAATATAATTTCCTAGGAGGGAATCTTGTGGGAAGTTCTTGGAATGCGTGAAAGGTAAGGCCTTAAATGTTAAATCTCACTGGTATTAGTAGTATTATATTACCACATTGATTTGTATATTATATTATATATACAGAAAAACCCTAGGAAGAATGGGGAGAGCACCTGGACATGTAGGGAAGTCTTTGACACGGTTTGGATGAAATTGGAGAAGGCTACTATGTATAATTAGGTTATTATTTGTTATTTACCTTTTAATTTTTCATATCATGTATTCAATTATTAGGATCGTGATTATGAATATTATCAGCTAAACCCTCTCTTTTAGGTGTTAAAGCTAAGAACATGATTACTACTATTTTTGATTAAATTCATTTAATTTTGCTTATCATTATTGGTTGTTTGTTTGTTCTTATTTTAATTATTTTATGAATTGATCATCCGTAAATTACATAAATTGTCACCATGTGATCTCGGGGGAAGGAAGAGGGAGATAGAACAAATGAATAAATAAAGTTTGAGTTTTTATTCTTTTATAAAATAAAGAATTCAAATTAGCATCTAGAACATGATGTACTTAGATGCCTTACTTGATTCAAACGTAGGATGATAGCTTTAATTAACTTAATTGGATTATTACATACCCTCTCAACGACGTAGTTGTAATGTCCATATTAGGTAAAAGATTAGAGGTTGGAAAATATGATCATGTAATTAATCCTTTGAATCAACAACCAAGATAAGAAAGTGGATGAATGAAATTCAATAACATAGTATGATTGTTTGGAGTGCTTCCGACGGTGGGTGGAAAGCAATACACAAACTCACCTGAGTCCCAAACCCCTTCTGGAACGACTACTAAAGGTGAGATGAAAACTGTGTACCACGATCTAAGATGATAGAAACTGGTACCCCATGCAACTTCACAATCTCATGGAGATATAACCTCAAATGATCCTCAGCCGAGAAGTTAGTCCCCACTAGCAAGAATTGAGCGGACTTTGTAGTCCTATAAATGATGACTAGAATCGAATCAAACTGATTCCTACACCAAGGAAGACCATTAACAAAATTCATATTGATCACTTCCTACTTCTACACCAGCAACTTAATTTCTTAATATAATCTTCCGGGCCTCATATGCTCAACTTTCACTTATTGACACACTATGCACTTAGCCGCAAAACTAGCCACTTACCGCTCCATATTGTTCCACAAGTACATCTCTTTGAGGTTATAATACATTTTCCTCAAACGAGGATGAACAACATAGCACAACTCATGCTCCTTAACCAACATCCTTTCTCGCAAACTATTGACGTCGAGAAAATATAATATACCTTGGTACCACAAGGTACCATCACCACTAATCTCAAAGGACGTCACCTTCTAACCACCTATATCACCCTTGTTCCTCTTCAACATAGGATCTAACACTTATTTCTCTTTAATTTCAGCACCCACAGATGACCGCGCCACTTTCAAAACAAACAAACCACCATCCTTAGAGTCCAAGAGATGAACTCCAAGGTTAGCTAAATAGTAAATATCCTTCACCAAATCTCTCTTCTCCTCATCCACATTAGCTATACTCCCTATGGATAACATGCTAAGAGCATCATAAACCATATTAGCTTAACTTTGATGATTGTAAAGACTCATGTCATAATCCTTGAGAATCTTGATGCATCTTCTTTGCCTGAGGTTAAGATCTTTCTAAGTAAACACATATGTAGGCTCTTAGGCTCAGAAAAGATATCCAAATGCACTCTATATAAATATTGATGCCAGATTTTTAACGCGAACACCATGACTAATAATTCCAAATCATGAGTTAGATAATTCCTTTTATGTACCTTCAACTTCCTAAAGGCATAAGCTACTACCGTAGTATGTTGCATCAAAATGCACTAGAGACCCACACAGGATGCATCACAATATACCATAAAATCATTGGTGGCTTTAGTAAAATTCAAAACTGAAACCAAAGTTATCTTATCCTTATCCTTCTCAAAACTACCCTCACAAGCATTAGACAACAAGAACTTTACCTTCTTCTGAGTTAAATTACTCAATGTGGCACCTATAAGTAAAAACTCTCCATATGGTAGTAACTAGCTAAACCCAAGAAGCTATGAATATTGATTGGAGTCATAGGTCTAGGCCACTTCTTAACCACTCAAACCTTCTGTGGATCTACTCCCTTCACTAGAAATGATATGACCTAAAATGGTGACAACGTTCAACCAAAATTCATATTTCAAAAACTTAGAATACAACTGCTGCTCCTTCAAGGTCTGCAATACCACACAATAGTGATTGGCATGATCCATCTCAAACTTAGAGTGCACCAAATATAGTCTATGAACAATATGATTATAAATTCCAGAAACTGATGAAAGACCCTATCCATCAAATCCAAGAATGTCGTTGGGGGACTGGTCAAACCAAATGACATCCTTGTGAACTCAAATGCCCATACTGGGTTCAAAAGATAGTCTTAGGGATATCTTCCTCCCTAATATTTAACTGATGATACCCGAATTGAAGATTAATCTTGAAAAAAAACTTAGCACCCAACAACTAATCAAACAAATCATCTATCCTTGGAAGAGGACACTTATTGTTTACTATCACCTTATTCAAATGTCAGTAATTAATACACATCCAAAAGGGATAATCCTTTTTATGAGCGAATAACACCGGTGCTTAACACAAGGACACACTAGGATGGATGAAACCCTTATCTAAAAGATCCTTGAGTTTCTTCTTAAGCTTCTTCAACTCATCTGGAGCCATTCTATATGTGGTAATAGAAATTGTATGAGAGTCTGAAACAAGATCAATCCCAAACTCAATCTCAATATCAAGAGGAACACCAGGAAGATCATTACAGAAGAATTGTAGAAATTAATTCGCCACAGGGATAGAATGCAAAGAAGGACCCTCCATGTTAGAATTTTTAACCAAGAAAAGATGATAGAGAAAACCCTTAGAGATTAATCCCTAAGCTCTAAGGTATGATATGAACTTCCCCTTAGGATCTAGGGAACCACCCTCCTACTAAAAAATTGGCTTATCGGGGAAATTTAAGACAACTTTATGGGTTCGATACTCTTGAGATGAATAACATGAGTGCAACCAATCCATAACTGCCCTCAAGCCTAACAAAGACTAAAGACCACCCCCAATACCCAACCATACTGCCCTGCACCCTATGTCAGTTGAATTCCTGACATATACCAAGATAAAATAATTATAATGAAAGAACATAAAATAAAGTTCATAACTATTACTAACCAGTATCCAACCAATATTTAATAGGTGTCAACCCTAATACCAATACCAATGCCAAGGTTGACACCAATATCGACACCGCCCATGCCCGTAGTAGTCACACAAAGCTTTAACAAAAAAAAAAAAATATTCGATTGGGACATGCCCTAGACTATAGACAAAACCAAAGTCCACAAAACAAAAACACAGTAAAGATGTCCATAGCATAAAATGGAGTCTTCCAGAGTATGAAATATTACCAATTCATTATGACAGTGATGTTGTCCCCGAATCCATGTCACTAAGAAGGAGTAGTATGGCTGGTCCCTACATTGCATGGGGATACAATGCTGATTGACAGTTAGCATGATAAATGCTAGCATGTACTCAACAATAAGGATTAAATAATGTCATAATTCAAAACCAAAGTAAATAACAATATGCAATCACATAAATATATTTGATATCAGGAAGGGGAATCGAGTTTAGCATGTATTTAAAATCATAAGGTAGGATATGTCGATTGACCATCCTAAAACCACCCATGGGATATATGGGTCTTGTGTTACCCCTAAACGGGCTCTAGTATGTGTAGCCATACAAATCGAAGATATCATAAGGGCCGGGGAATCCCATGTACCCTGTAGCCTCCATCATACATATATACTAGTATAAACTTAGGGGATTCCCATGTACCCTAAAATTATATGGTCACCATGACCAACCCTCATGTTGGCAAATATTAGTTTTCAGTGTCAGTCCATCAAACTCACACCTTCATGATTAGCTTTCACAACCCGCTATTATTGCCTAATTAAAGCCTTTAGCACTTAATCAAACCACTAATTCCAGAATTTAATTACCAAGGCATTATGAAGTGGTATAGACAAACTAACTATAGTTTGCAAGTAATGTCATTAGCCAAAGCCTAGGTAATTCCCATGTACCCTATAGGATTTCCAATCAACCAAGACTATGGACACCAAGGACTTTCAAAATCATTTAATTAAATCAAACCAATTTAAGTTCCATTACTATATTATGCAATGGAAGGTTTTCAACAAAAGTCAAACTATGTGACAAAAACATTCTTATTTGCATTTAACAAACATGTTGAGGGCATATAAATTCCAAAACTAAAACCAAAACCAAGAAACAATTAACCATTCTCATGTAAACACAGGTTCAAATGAACATTATAACATGAAAAACCATAAATAGAACATGGGAAAACATTACCTAACCATTAGTAACCAAAACCCCCAACATATATTTAAAAACAAACATAAATCCATAATAATTCTATTAAAAACATTTATTAAAACATGTTTTAAGTTTATCTAACAATGAGGGAGGAGTAACATTCTTTTAGAACTAAGGAAGACAGAGAGAAACCACCCTAGAGAGCCTTAATTAATCACTTTGAGGAAACTCTAACCTCTTTTTGAACCAAGAGCTTGAGAGAATCGTAAGAGTGTTTTAAGAGTGTTTGATTTAGGAATAGTAGGTTAATAAAGTCCCAAGAGTGTTTTAAGTTGTGGTGTCAAAATAAGTTAAGAGGAGAAAATTCAAGAATACCCCAACTTAAACTATAAAAATTTTCATAGGTGGGTATGGTTGGACCCCTCCACTCGTACCCATATTATACAAGCAGTACCATCCAATTAAACCTTGAATAGAAGGTTTTAAATCCACTCATTGTCCACCATATGACTCACTTTGACCAACACGTACCTATACTACATGACAAGTACCTTTAAGTCAAATCTAAGACAAAATCAAATTGATTTTACACTGGACAACGTATGACTCCCCTATACTATTTATACCCTATCCCCATAACTCTTAGTGAGCCCTTGTACATAGAGCCAAGTTAATTCACTAAGTTTTAGATTAAGTGAAGGATCAACCCAATGACCCATCATCAAACCACACGACCTATACCCACCAGGCTGTATCCACAACAAATAATGAAACATCACTCACTGGACACCTTACCAATTGGTCTCCTAACTCATAGCCATACCATATGACTCACATGGTAATTCAGATGATAAAAAATAAGGTCAAAACAAAATAAATTCACAAGGGCCAAAACCCAGGTTATTTCAACCCATATAGCCCATGGGTGTTTTTATGATTATTATGCTACACAGTCCAGGATAATGTTTTACTTTTATGCTAAATCCTTCTTCCTATCTCATCATGATATATATATATATATATGTATGTACTTTATGTGAATATAGATTTTATCATGTTTTTGACTTGGCATTTCTTTATCCCTTCCCTAAGTTATATGATAGTGCTCACCTAGCTAACCATTTCCAGATATTGTATCTCCACAAGATGAAGAAACCAGTGGCACTTCTAATTTTCCTTTACAATGATTAGGTAGTTTATGGATCGATTGCAAGTAAACCTAAAGTGGTGAGCTTCCATAATTTGGAAGACCCTTATTACATTTTCTTGTTTTATTATATTTTAGAATTTTCCTTTTTGGATTCATTTTGGCTATAGTTGATGGGATGCCCTAACATAGGCTCTCTTTTGGTTAATATAGACTTGTGGAATATTGTAGATTGGATGGTTGTTGAAAGCCATAGATTCCTTTTTGAGCTAGTTGAGTTACATATCTTATTATATGTTTAGAACTCAGCTCTATGTTATTATATGTTCAAAATTCATATCTTGCTACATGTCTTATATTCCAGTTGGCTTTGTTAAAAAAGGGTGGTCTCCGATTCTCAGTAGATATGAGATACCCATCAAGGGTAAACCTTTGTGAGGGCCTTGATAGTTTAAGGTATAGAAATTACTAAGATGATGATATAGGGAAATTTCATGGTTAAGATTATTAATTATAAATCCCTAGTGATTAAAAGGGATGAAATAATTGAAATAGGTATGTAACCTTGTTATTGTATATGAAAAACAAGGTGTAAGAGAAAGAAAAGACAAGCTTGTAGGGTAAAAGTAATTTTGAACAAGGAATTGAGGTAGGTTATGATTTATTCTAGTAATTAGACTTGCTTGACTATGTTCTTACATGTGAACTACATATTTGTGATTGTTTTAGAGCTCTACTTGTTATTATTGACAGTATTTGCATATTCATACATGTTGATGATAATGAGTTAATAATAATAATGATGATATTAAAGTCATTATATTTATAATGTTGCAGATAATTTTGATGATAATATTGAAATCATGTTTTTCATGATGTTCAGAATAATATGGATGAGATTATGAAGAGAAAGAGATAATGTGCATATCTTCCATTCGTGCATTCATACATATGCATTGAATGTTTGGTTATGAATATGAGTATGTAGACTCTATAAAGTGAAACATCATAAATGTGTTGTTGTCTTTGATTATAAGTTCTGTTATAATTACTATTGTATTTATTTAGTTTTCTTATTTGTATAGTATTGAGTTGAGTGTTCCTATGATGCTTACTAGTAATTGTTATCATACTGATTATATATGTGCTCTTCTTTATATTTAGTGCAGAGCATGTTCCAGCATTTGACTCTATCCAGAAGTTCTAGCCTTTGATTCCAGCATTTGACACATGTAAATTTCCTTCTAGCTTTGTTTATCTTAAAGATAATACAAAACAGCAGAACCAGTAGGATATAACTAGTACTTCTATGAATGAGGAATTTTTTAAAAATCTACACAAATAACAAAAAATATATGTTGGTAAATGTAACACCCATGTTTTTTGTTCTTAAAAATTTCTAAAATTTTATCCTCATTGTCTAGCCTACAACTTACAGTGTGTGTGTATGTGTGACTAATTTTTTCTTTGAGTACGAGTGGCTCATTAAAAGTCGTAAGGACTAATTATGAGTTCTTGGGAACAAATTATAAGAGTCAAGTGTATACCCCAAGTGGGTTCTGTATTGACTACAACTGGACCCTATGAGTCGTAGAGTTCTATTACGAGTCATATTCATTGAGTCGTAGGATAAAATAGAGTTTTAGTGCTCTCAAGACTGCCTTGGCTATGACTCATGGTAACGAATTATAACGAGTCCATTTGAGTTATATAGAGACCCGTAGTCACTGATAAGTAAAGTTTAGTTTTTAATTTGAGGGTATTTTGTATAATTCCTTTCTTACACAATTAAAACACCACGTTCATAAAGCAGTCAATGGGGTTATTTCTTAGTCACAACATAATCAAAGACTATTAGAACTCTCTCAAGTCTCTCAAGCAAAATACTTTAGGTTTCTAAGAAGTAGGTCACTCAATGGTACAAGGGTTGAATTCTTTTAGTGAAACTTGGTATTTCAAGAATGTTATTCTTCTCTAGTTGCTAATTTTTTTAGAAGCATATGTTTTGAAGTGTTGTTCATACTGTATTGATGTTTGTTTTGAATCATGAGTTAAGGTTTTTGAATGCTTGTTGTTGTACAATGTTCCCCATGGTTTACCTATGACTATTCATGTTTTAATTATGTTTTTGAAATTGTGGGGTGTATGGGTATGGTGAATAAACTACGGAATTGTGATTTTCCCCAACTTGTGACTTTTGAAGTGGTTATAACCTCAACCCTATATTATGAAATTGTTTTTGAGTATGAAAAGCATGCACATTAATCTAATCTTGAATTATTGCATAATGTGAAAGACTTTTAATGCATAATGATTTTGAATTGAACCTTATTGGTTGTGTAATTCCATTAGCTAATGTATAATTAAACTACAAGTCCATAAATTTTCCCAAATAATAAAATTATTTCAGCATATTCATGTTAACTTGCAAGTGTAGTTGATATGACAATACAAATAATGTATGCCTAAATGTGTTTCATGGTTCAATAAATGGTTATTCATGTTAATTGATTGAATTTGGCTTTTATGAGGATTGTGTTCATGAGTTGTGAAAGTAGAGGCCTCGAGGGACTAATACTAGAAATCACAGTTGCTGACGTGGGGAGTCTAAATGACCAGACTATCTAGGCAAAGTTGTAAAGTGCCATGACTCATGAGTGCCTTCTTATGTTATGATGGTTGAGCTACACTATCAGGCTATGTTTTAAAGTACACGCTCAGACTTGTTCCCTATACAGCATATTACTTATGTATGTATTATGATGTGATTCATATGGTATTGAAATAATTGAACTTTACATTATTTTATACCCTTCTCAGAGTTTACATGCTAGTGTTCACCCTACTAACCTTCTCCAGATGTAGTATCCCTACGCGATGAAGACACCAAAGATAGTTCTACTATTCTTGGGTAGAGTTAGTTGGATCTAGTTAGTTCATCGATTCATCATTGTGAAGTGGTGAGCCACCATTCTGGAAAAGGCTTAAAAATTTCATCAGTTGTTATCATAGATTATAATTGAGATCTTTCATTATCATTAACATTTTTATTGTCAATGTCATAGTTGGGGACATGTCCTAACCAGGACTTGTTTTTTTTTTTTTTGCATAATGTCTTGGTTGGATTACTGTGGACGTAGGTTATTTTTGTAGGTTGTTTGGTTAGTTGTTGGTTAATGGTTCTAGACATAACTTTTATTCTTTGAACTTATCTTGGGCTATCTTGTTATATATTTAAAACTTAGCCATTATTGGGTGATGTATGGTATATGGTTAGGTTCAAGGGTTGTCTCTAGTCAACGGTGGATTGGAGATACCCATCATGGCCAGAATCTATTTTGGGTCTTGACAAAGTTGGTATTAGAGCCTAGGTTTAGTGTAATTGGGTGTGCACAAAGCCGAGTCAAGTAGAGTATGTTTTATGGGTGTTTAGTACACCATACTTATAATGGAGAGGCTATGAAACATTTAATAGTGTATCCCATTCTTGTTGTTCTATTTGGAAATATAGAGTCTAAGGTCTTGAATCTCCTCTAATGTATGTATGTTCGCTTTTTAGATCATGCCTTCCAGTTGATCTGATTCTCTTGGAAACTCTTCTATCTTTTCTAAGGATAATATAGATGGAGCTCATCCCACTCAAGGAGTTCAGACTCGATCTAGGTTTGTTTCTTCTGATTTTCTTAGTAGAGTTTCACCGATTCACCCTATTCCTCCTCAGACATCTCAAGTATAGATGGAGCTCATCCTACTCAAGGAGTTCAGACCCGGTCTAGGTTTGTTTCTTCTGATTTTCTTAGTAGAGTTTCATTGATTCACCCTATTCCTCCTCAGACATCTCAAGTTGATGTGCCTAAAGTCGAGTTTTGTTAGTTGATTTATTTGCTTACTCAGTTGGTGGCCTCTTAGCCTAAGTATGTTTCTTTCATTTCTCAATCCTTTGAGGTCACTAGAGCTGGCCAATTTAAGAGGTTGAGTCCTTTGAATTTCACTTGTTCTAAAGTTTTTGGAAGATTCTTAAAATTTTATTAATGAGATGGAAAATATGTTTCTTGTGATGCATGATATAGATGTGAAGGGTGTAAATTTTACTGTGTATCAGTTGAAGGATATGGTGTACTAATGGTATGAGGAATGGGATCATTATAGGGGTGATGATGTTAAGTTTGCTTTATAGGACAACTTCTCTAGTGCTTTTCTGGATCGCTTCTTTCCTCAAGAGTTAAGGGATGTAAAGGATGAGGAATTTGTGAAATTGAAGCAAGATAGGATGATAGTGGAGGAGCATGCCTGGAAGTTTCATCAACTATCACAATATGCTCTAGAATTGGTGTCTAGCATAGGGGCTAAAATGAAGAAGATTGCTTTTGGGTTATCCTGTGAGTAAATTTTTAAAATCAAGGTAACCTTGTTGAATAAGAATATATACATCTTTACACTTGTGTTGTATATGTAATATATGAAAGATAAGAATAAAAAGCAAGCAGAGATGAGTGTAAGGTAGAATACAAAGTTTTGATATTCATATTAGGGTATAGGTAAACAATAAAGTGGTAGAGATAGTGGAAAATAGTATAAGAAGAAGTGGGTAATTTTGGTTCCTACTTTAAAACTAGTGGTCCTTATCCTAAGCTATTGAGTGATCATTATTTTTAGAATACAGTTTATTTTAAGGTTCAGGGTGCCCTGCCTTAAGCTAGTAGTGCTCAGCCAGCTCCATCATATCCTTCTTGTAGATTTTGTGGCCAAGTACATTATGATATTTTTGAAGATGGGAGGAACATGTGTTTCAAATAGGGTCAGATTGGTTATATGTAGAGGGATTATCGTTCTAGGGTTGCTATTGGGGCTAATAAAATTCCTGTTTCTATTTTGTTAGATCCTACACCAAACGATACTACTTTTGCTTCTGGATTCGGCAGTGGTTGGAACCATTTATATGCGCTTTAACTGGCCAGGATTTTGCGGCATCCCCAAATATTGTTACTATTTTGTGCAAAATTTTTTCTTGAGATGTATATTATCTACTAGATTTTAGGTATATACACTTACTTATGTGACCCCTTATGTGTCTATTCATTTTGGTTTTGATCTTGAGTGTACTATGGATCCCTTCTTTGTGTCCACCCTGGTACTCCATTATGGCTAGAAGGGTCTATAAAGGTTGTGTGATGTCAATATATTGTTAGGAGACCTTGGTGGGTTTGATAGAGTTGGACATGTTAGACTTTGATGTGATTTGGGGGATGGATTAATTGTATTCGTGCTATGCATCTCTTGATTGATGGACCCAAAGGTTTATTTTTGATTTTCCTAATAAGTCATTGAGTGGGAAGGTAGTTCCCTAATCCTAAAGGGAAGGTTTATTTAGTTTCTTAAAGCTTGAAAATTGGTTTCAAAAGAGTTTCTCTATCGCTTAGTGCATGTTAAGGATTCTAGATTTGAAGGTCCTTCTTTGCAAACTTTTCTTATGGACTATGAATGTCTTGAGATATTCCCAGATGATCTTGCTGGTGTTCCTCATGAGAGGGAAATTGATTTTAGGACTAATCTTCTTCTAGTTACTCAAACTATTTCTATCCCTCCCAATGGAGTAGGCCTGGCTGAGTTGAAGAAACTCAAGGAGTAGTTGAAAGATCTTCTAGATAACAGTTTCATTTGCTCTACTATTTCTTTTTGGGGTTCGCACATGCTCTTCATGCGTTAAAACGATTGTTCCCTTGGGATGTGTATTGATTGCCATAAATTAAATAAGGTGACCATAAAGAATAAGCTTTCTTTTTTGAGGATTGATGATCGCTTTGATCAGCTTCAGGGTGCTAAGTATTTTTCTAAGATTGATCATTGGTCTGGGTACTATCAGTTGAAAATTAGGGAGGTGGATATCCATAAGACCGCTTTTCAAATCTGGTGTGGTTATTTTGAGCTTTTGGTGATGTGTTCTTTGTTAACTAATGCCCCTACAACATTTATGGATCTTATGAATTGGGTTTTCCATTAGTTTCTAGACTTGTTTGTTATTATCTTTTTTATGATATTTTGGTTTATTCAATGAGTAATGCGGATCATTTTGATAACCTTTACCTTCTGTTATAAGCCTGAATTATCAGTGGTTACATATGAAATTATCAAAGTGTGAGTTTTGGTTGAATGCTGTGACCTATTTGGGTTATGTTGTTTCTAGTATAGGGATCATGGTGGATCCATAAAAATTTACAGTGTTTAAGAAGTGTCCTAGACCCACGAATCGAACTGATATTAGGAGTTTCTTAGGTTTAGCCAATTATTATAAGTGGTTTGTGGAAATTTTCTCTACTATCGCTGCATGATTGACTAAGTTCACTCAAAAAAAGGTAAAGTACTTGTGGTCTGATACTTGTGAGGGTAGTTTTAAGAAAATAAAATATAAATTATCTTCGGCTCTAGTATTAACTCTACCGGAGGGCACTTATGGTTTTGTTGCCTATGGTATTGCATCCCGGGTGGGACTAGGTTATTTGTTAATGCAGTATGGTAAGGTGGTTACGTGTGCTTCTAGATAGCTAAATGTTCATAAGAAACATTATCTTACTCATAATTTGGAATTGTTAGCTGTGGTATTTGCATTTAAGATTTGACAATATTATTTGTATGGTGTCCATATAGATATTTATTCTAATCATAAGAGCCTGCAATATATATTTACTATGAAAGAGCTAAATCTCAGGCAAAGGAGGTGGATTGAGTTGCTAATAGAATAAGACTTAAGTCTCCACTACCATCCAGGTAAATCTAACGTGGTTGCTAATTCTTTTAATAGGTTATTGATGGGAATCTTATCTCATGTGGATGAGGAGAATAGGGATTTGGTGAAGGATGTTCACCATTTGTCTAATCTTAAAGTCCATATCTTAGATTTCGAGGATAGTGGCATGATTGTTCAAGAGGTGGAAAAGTTATCTCTTGGTGCTGAGGCGAAGGAGAAATAAATGTTGGACCCTATCTTAATTAAAATCAAGAATAATGTGGGTACGCAGATAGTGATGGTTTTCGAGATTGGTGGTGATGGTATCTGGGGGTACCAAGGTAGATTATGTTTTCATAATGTTAATGGGATGTGAGAAAGAATTATGGAAGAGGCTTATAAGTCGTATTATACGATTCATTCTGGTTTGACAAAAATGTATCATCATATCAAGAACATTTATTGGAGGAAGAATATGAAGTAGTATGTGGCCAATTTTATGGCTAAGTGTATGGTGTGTTAGCAAGTCAAGGTGGAGCACTTGAGGCCTAATGGGTTGACTCAAGAGATTGAGCTACAGGTATGGAAATGGGATATAATTAATTTTTGATTTTATTACCGACATTCTGTAGTCTCGTCAACAATTTGATTTGCTTTGGGTCATCATAGATAGGATGATTGAGTCCTATCATTTCTTCCTAGTGAAGACAATTTTTCTATTGAGGACAATGCAAAGTTGTATATGCAAGAGATAGTGAAGTTCTTAATTAATTTTTTCTATTGGTGCTCCTATTTATATCATTTTCAATTGTGGTACTCAGCTCTTATCTAACTTTTGGAGGTCATTCTAGCGATATTCGGGGATTAAGATAGCCCTTGGTACTACTTTCCACCCACAGATGGATTGGCAAGTGGAAAGTATAATTCAGGCCGTGGAAGATATGATTAGGGCTTATGTTTTTTATTTTGGTGGTAGTTGTATTAATCACCTACCTCTCATATATTTTGTATATAACAACATTTGTCACTCTAGCATTGGTATGGGTCAGTTTGAGGCCTTGTATGGTAGGAGGTGTAGAGCTCTTGTTGGGTGGTTTGAGGTTGTGAAAATTAGTTATTTGCCGCTGATTTGGTTTACCAAGCCATAGTAAAGGTGAAGCTATTTTGGGATAGGCTTGATACCGCCAAAAGTTATAAAAAGTCCTATGCAGACGTAAGGCCAACAAAATTAAAATTTAATGCTGGTGATTGGGTGTTCTTGATAGTGTCTCCGAAGAAAGGAATGATGCGGTTTTAAAGGAAGGGGAAGCTCAGTCCCTATTATGATGGTCTATACTTTGTTCTGAATAGGGTTTCTAATGTTGCTTTTTTATTGGAGTTGCCTTTTAGTTTGAGCTTCATTCATCAAGTGTTTATGTTTTGATGTTGATAAAGCGCATGGGTGATCCTTCAACGGTCATTCCTTTGAAAAAGGTGGCTATTTTTTATTCCTTGTCCTATAAGGAAGTCCCAATTGAGATTTTGGATAGGAAAGTCGGTTTGTTGTGGACTAAAGATGTCGCTTCGGTTTCTTAGAGAAATCAAAGGGTTGAAGAAGATACTTAGGAAGATGAGGAAGACATGAAGTCGAAGTATCCATTCTTGTTCCCCGTTCCGAATAATCATTCTTGAGGTATGTGTATTTCTTAACCTTCTTATTTTTTGACTTTGGTAAAGGCAATTATAATTTCCTTGGTATCTTTGTTTTCTGTCTTTGTTAAAGGTAAGTGTGGTTGTGTTTGGTGTCAAATCATATTAATAAATACCTTGTCCTGTCATTTGAGGATGAATGATCCTAAAGGCGGGGGGGGGGGGGGTAAGTATGAACACCCTATGTTTTTTGTCCTTGAAAATTTATGAAATTTTATCCTCACTGTCCAGACTACGACTTACCCTACAAGTCGTACGGAGTCTTGACGAGTCATTGGACCTAATCAGAACTTAAATAGTGTGTGTTTGACTAATTTCTGCTCTAAGTATGAGTTAAACACTAAGAGTTATAAGGAATTATCAGGAGGCATTAGAAGCAAATTATAGGATGTCCAGTGTATACCACAAGTAGGTTCTGTTGACTACAAATGGACCCTATGAGTCTTATGGTCCCATTATGAGTAGTATTAGTTGATTCATAGGGTCAACATAGTGCGAGTACCCTGGAGAATATCTTGGATATAACGTGGTAACTAGTCGTAATGAGTCCCTACGAGTCGTATAGAGGCCCGTAGTTATTGACAACTAAATATTAGCTTTTAATTTGAGGGAACTTTTTACAATTCCCTTCTTACCTAATTAAAACCCCATGTTCATAAAGCACTCAAAGGGGTCATTTCTTATTCATAACATAATTAAACACTCTTGGAACTCTCTCAAGTGTCTCAAGCAAGATACTTAGGGCTTTAAAGAAGTAGGTTACTCAAGGTCTCAAGGGTTGAATTCTTTTTGTGAACCTTGGTATTTTAGGAATTTTACTCTTCCCTAATTGCTAATTTGTTAAAAGTATATGTTTCAAAGTGTTGTTTATATGTTATTGATATTGATTTTGAAACGCGGGTTGAGGCTTTTGAATGTTTTTTGTTGAACACTGTTTCCTATGGTTTACCTATAACTATTCATGTATTATGGATTTAAACTTGTGGGGTTCACGGGTATGGGGAATAAATTAGGGCATTGTAATTTTCCCCAACTTGTGACTTTTGAAGTGGTTATGACCTCAACCCCATATTGTGAAATTAGTTTTGAGTCTGAAAAATATGCAATTAGAAATAATCTTGAATTATTTCATGATGTGAAAGGATATTAAAGCATAATAATTTTTAATTGAACCATACGAATTGTGTAATTCCGCAAGCTAATGTATAATTCTGCAAGCTATTGTATAATTGAACCAAGGGGCCATGAATTTCCCCAAATAATGAAATTATTTCTGCATCTTGGTGTTACCTTATAAGTATAGTTGTTATGATGATACCAACAATGTATACCTAAATATATGTCATGGTTCAATGAATGGGAATGTTTGTTAATTGTTTTAATTGGGCTTTAATGAGGGTTGTGTAGCTGAGTCATGAAAGTGGAGGTCTCAAGGATCCAAATTGGAAATTGTGGTTGCCGATGCGGGGGTCTAAATCACCAGGTGGTTCAAGTCCCCCTTATTACTATCATATGATTTGGAGGTTTTAGTCCCTTATATTATATTAGAGTATTGGGTTCTTGGGTCACCTTGATATGTTTAAAGTTTTGAGTTCCCCATAGTGCATATGTATACCCTCTAGTTCGTGTAGCCACACACATTGGGCCCTTCCAGCAGGGGGAGATGGGCCCATATAAATTGTGGGTGCCTTCTTATGTTATGACGATTGAGATACACAATCTAGGATATGTTTTAAAGTGCATGCTAAGCCGTGTTTCTTATCCCAACATATTACTTATGTATATATTATGATGTGATTCATTTGGTATTTAAATCATTGGACTTGACATTATTTTATCCCTTCTACCTGAGTTACATAATTGTGTTCACCCCAAAAACTATCTCTGGATGTTGTATCCCCACACGATGATGGCATCAAATATACTTCTTTTCCTACATAAAGTTAGGTGGATCGGCTCAATTTGTCAGTTCATTGGGGTAAAGTGGTGAGCCTCCATTCTCCAAAATACTTAGACATTTAATCAATTCTTGTTATATATTAGAATTGAGATATTTCATAATTAATCAGGCTCAACTTACTCCATGATTTATGGGACAGGCAATCATGGTCAAATATATTAACCCGACTTGAGTTGGGGTAGAATTGAGGAGGAGTGTAACTAGTGTTCAAATCCTATGGATGTTCAAAGCTGCTAAGGATATACTCGCAATGTAAACGTAATGAAAGACATGAATTAAAATTCGGGGGTATTATATGGAAGGTTGTTTTAACAAAATTTACTCAAACTTCTAATTAAGAGCAACACATGTAGATAACATTCCAATAGGAGAATTGTCTTGGGATTATGTTTTCCTAAGGGAAAATAATGCATGGGTTCATGGTAATTAATTGCAAATTCTAGTTAATGAATATATAGGGGTTTTGATGCTAGTTTCTCAACAAAACACCAAAAATATCACCTAGTGACCCTTTAAGATACCACATGTGTGTGCCAAACAAATCCATTGAAAGCCTCAATTAGGCATCCCTATCTAGGAAAATTCCAAAAACATAGAAAATTAAAAATCCATCCTTATTTATATGAAAATGTAAAGGAGTAATCTAACATCTAGTTATAGTTTACTAATACATTGTCACCCTTATCCCTCATTCAAGGATGATACAGGATTCAAAAGTATACCCATATCCCTCTTTCAAGGATGATGTGAGATTTTGGGAATTCAGGGTTTTCACCTACAAATTCCAATTCAACAAGCAAGTATTAGTGAAACCAAAGGTCATTTAGCAAGAATCTACACTAATAATTAAAACGCACACATATTTTCACCCTATTCCAACATAACTCCAAGACAGAGGTTTAGCTACTCATGAAGTTTTAAAAAAGGAATATATCAAAATTGACATTCAATTGCTTCCATTGAAGATGCAAAGTGAGGATACTCTTAAATCCAACCTCAATTACAAAAAAAATCCTTGGATAATTAACTACTAGAATGTTTCCTAATTTGGTAAGGATTTTTACAATTGAAAAACTTAAATTGTAGTTAAATATGTCCAAAAAGTGAAAAGGTTTTTGTCCTATAGAGAATTGGAACCAGCTATGGAAAATAACAAAATTGCCCCTAAGCTATATTTTACTTCATCGCTATCACTGATGCTTGATCCTAATATTGCCTCCCACGATCGCATGCCTTGACTGATTTGGGATGGTCGCGATTGCAGCCCTCAAACCGCGATCACTGTAACTGAGGATCAGTTCCTGATCCTTCTTTTCATGCTTTGGCACTAACTCTTCCCTTTTTTACCTATTTTTGCAAGACCCCGCAAAATTCTAAGCTTAACTCAGACCTTTAAAGCTTGTTAATGGGTCCCAGACTTAGATAATTTTAGTTAAGTATTAAGACTTAGTATTATTTTAGCCTTCGTAGGTTGTCGAATCTATTTCATGACCCTCATAACCTTAAAGTAATGATTTTAAGGTTGAATCATGATCAAGAATGTCAGTGGGTGTTCCTAGACATGTTTTGGATTTTTTAGGATTCATTTTGATCATATTTGAAAGCTCAAACCAGTGGATCAATGCGATCTCAACGCGCCGCATCACCCATCGCGTATATGAATATTTTCCTCCAGTGAACCAATGCGTTCTGAACGTGGTGCGTTGGAAATCATGTCGATACCAACAATGCGGCACATCGATCTGTGCATCGCTAGGTTAGTTTTCAGTCATTAAAAAACCGCGTCCTCAAGTGTAATAGGGTTTTTTTCCCACATCTATCATCCCCAAAACACGAAATTAAACCATTCTAAGATTAAAACACTAGGGGATTTCAAATTCAATTCAAGGCTTAAGAACTTACCATCAATCTTTTAGAATTTAATTATTAAGGTACGTCAAGTGTTCATTCAAGGGTGCTTTCCACCCTTGGAGTTCAAGAATCTATTTTTAAAACCTCAAGTGTATTTATTACATGAATTTTATGTTGGTTTTGATTATATTCATGATTGTAATGATTAATTGGGTTACCAATCCATGTTTTGTTACAATTTTCATGATCAGTTATTTGATATATGTATAGAATCATGTAAATCCATGCTAAACTCTGAAAATAATAAATAGGGATTTGAATTATGGTGCCTATATATGGTTAGTGTCATATGCATGGATTATGTCCTCCAATTGTTTGATAAATTACTAAGGTAAACAAAGAAAAAAGGAAAACAATCATGTCATGTTAGCTTATGTACGAGTTATATCATGCAAGTGTTTGATGGAATGTCTCTAAGAATGAGTTATGATCAAGTGTATATGGTTATACCTATCAAGTTTTTGCTATGATTTATTTTTCATTCTATCGAGTCCTGGGGGTATCCAATACTCAAAAACTTAGCTGTTTACATAGAGATATGGTATTTAAAGAATAGTCTCAGTAGTGTCACGAACAATAGCCTCAGTAATCAGTCACAATTATAATTTAGTATTAAGTTTAGACCTCAGTAAATTCAACTAGTCCATAGAACTCTGTAGTATTCCATCAGTTAATAGAATTTAGTAGTACTCCATCAGTTAATGGAACTTACTCAACTTAATTCAGTTTTGTTAGACAGTATGATCAGTAACAGTTCAGTCCAGCCTACTACAATTTAGAAATTAGTTCAATGTATATTCAGTTTGGAGTAGCATTTAGCACCAAGCAAACCCAGGGATAGGGGCATTCCTGTCATCATAGGGTTTGACCCTAAGTAGCCATCCTTGCATTACAGATCTATGTAGCAAGATTAAGTTAAGATATCTACCTGCCAGACTAGTGTTGATACATATCATATGAGTTTTCCTGCCAGCGAGTGTTGGGGAAATAGCTTTTTATTAGAAAGGATTAACTCATAATTGTTTTTACCCGTGACACGGTACTGATTCTATTCTATCTAGGGTTACAAGATGGACCCAAAATCAATTTAGAGAAGGTGAATATCGGTTAGATGATTACCTCCCACAGTCTCAGTTTTAGTCTTTAAAATAGAACTTATTTTAGTTCTACAGAAATTAGGAATATCAGACACAGTCACTTAATTCAATACAGAACTCAAAATAGTTCCACAGAATTAGGACTGTCTGATACAGTCTCTCAGTTAATAGTAATATAATATCAGTAAACTCAGATATAAGTAAACTAGTGATTCTAAATACAGTATCCAGTGTCATCATGACCTCTATTTCAGTTTAGGTATTTCATGCATATAATCTCATTTAGTTGTACTCATATTATTTAGTTAGTATAGTTCAAATATATGAATTCATGTATCTAAGCCTGCCTCACTTAGCATACCACTATATTCAAAGTACAAACGCATACCTTTCTTTGGACTATATTGTCTTATATCATAGGTTCAGATGCACACCTCCTGATCACACCTACCAGCCTGATCCATCAGCAACAAACTAGTGGTGAGTCCTCATTATTCAAGGATAAATTTATTATTACAATATTTTAGTACTTAGCTTATTTCAGTAGTCAGAGTTTGTTGGGGACTTTTCCTATCAAATCCTTGATCAGATAATAAAGGTTTTTCAAACTATAGTATTTTTAGTCAGATGTTCAGTTTTAGTATTTATTTCTGATTTGAAACTTATGGAAAGTTTCCGCCTAAGTTTTGCATAATTACACTATTATTATTAAGTTATTACTATAGGTACCAGTCATGGGTTAGCTTGTGGTCCTTGGGGACTATGAGCATTGTGTCTCGATCGGGGTACAAACTCGTGGCATTATAAACTTGGTCTCAAAGGCAGGTTCAATAGCGTTATAGGAAGTCTAAAAGCCGCATCTAGTAGAGTCTTATTCATGGGTGTATAGTGTGCCATATTTATGGACATGAGGCAACGAGATATTTTAGGAAAAGTTTCCCTTCTTTCAGTAATCATGTCGTGCGAATGGGCACAATCTCAAGTTAAACTCTTTGTCTAATCCAAGTTTCTCTTCTATTTATAGAATATTCCTACAAAGAGGACTAAGGGAAGAGAAACGAGAGACCAGCCAGCATATCAGCCCGTCCAACCAGATCCTCTGGATAAACATGTCTCCCATACTAAATTATGAGCAACCTTCCCCACTCTAGCTCATTCTGTGGTAGCCCAAAATGAATGCCCAACTATCGTTCTGGCCAACCCAGTGGTCAATACTACTGCATCCAGGATTCAGGACTTTACCCAAATAAACCCTCTATCTTTTACCGGGTAAAAGTCAAATGAGGACCCACAGGAATTCGTTGATCAGGTATAGAAGATTACAGATATTATGGGGGTGACAGCTAGTGAGAGTGCTGACTTAGCTACATATTAGTTGCAGGATGTATCTCACTCATAATTTAAATAGTAGAAAGCAGAGAGAGCCATAGATGTAGGGCCTATAGAATAGGAGAAATTTTCTATTCTTTTCATGATAGGTTCTTCCCGCTAGAGTTGAGGGAAGTGAAGGTTTTGACATTTATAAATTTAAAGAAAGGCAACATGATAGTATAAAATTATTCCCTTAATTAACTCAATTATCCAGATACGCTCCTCATGTGGTAGCACATAGCAGATCTACGATGAGTAAGTTTGTGTCTGGCATATTTGATAGTGTGGTCAAGGAGTGTAGAACCTTAATATTGATTAAGGAGATGGACACATCAAGGCTCATGGTCCATGATCAGTAGATAGAGGAGGCTATGAAAAAAGAGAAGGAAAGGGAGAACAAGAGAGCTAGAATAGGTAGCTTTAAATTTACCCAGCCTAAGTTAGAGGGTGGAAATTATTCTCAGTTCTACCCAAAATCTTCAGTTCCAGCCCTGTCCTCATCCAGTGCTCACGTACCGAAATTTAGGGATGACAATAGAGATAGGGCATCAGGCCCTAAACCCCAAGGTAGTGTTAGTAGTGCTTGAACAAATACTCTTTGCCAGAAGTGTGTGATAAACCATCAGGGTGTCTGTATAGCTTGCAATGATGTATATTTTGGATGTGGCAAGCTAGGACACAGAGTCAGAAAGTGTCCTTAGGTGGGTTCACAAAGTTAGCATAACCATCCCTTAACTCATCCCGGTCGCCCAAATCAATAGGGTGCTGCTTCAATGCCACCAGTGGGAAACGTCTAAATAGGCTTTATACATTTAAGTCCCAACAGGATCAGGATATTTCTCTTGATATGGTCACTGGCTCATTATAAGTTTATCATTTACATATATATGCGTTGCTAGATCCAGGAGCTTATTTGTCTTTTTCAACTCCTTATATAGCTGTTGACTTCCAAGTTAGTCTCGAAATTCTAGCAGAGCCTTTATCAGTATCTACCCCAATAGGTAAATCTATCATAGCTCGACAGGTATATAGGAATTTTCTAGTTATGGTATCTTAGAAAGACACTTCAGAAGACTTAGTTGAATTAGAGATGACCGAGTTTGATGTCATTATCGGTATGTATTGGCTTTATTCCTGTTATGCCTCAGTCGACTGTAGAAATAGAATTATCTAGTTTTAGTTCTCGAATGAGCCTGTCCTAGAGTGGAGGGGTAGTACTTCAGCACTTAGTGGTGAGTTAATTTGCTACCTAAGGGCATAAAAAATATGTCTAAGGGATGTGTCTACCATCTCATCCAATTCTAAGAATCTAGCTCAGAAACCCTACTCTTGAGTCAGTATCAGTAGCATGTGAATTCCCAGACGTGTTTCTCGAAGATCTTCCCAGAGTCCCTCCCAAAAGGGAAATTGACTTCGGAGTAGACCTTGTTCTAGATACTCAGCCCATATCTATTCTTCCATATAGAATGGAACCTATCAAACTCAGATAATTAAAAGAACAGTTGAAGGAACTCCTAGATAAGAGATTCATTTGACCCAGTGTGTCCCCGTGGGGCACATCAGTTTTATTTGTGTGTAATAAGGATGGTATTCTCAAAATATTTATAGACTAACATCAGCTAAATAAAGTTACAGTCAAGAACATATATCCCCTTCCTAGAATTGATGACTTATTTGACCAACTTCAGGGGGCTAGTTACTTTTCTAAGATAGATCTCAGATCAGGCTACCATCAGCTCAGAGTTAGAGAATGTGACATTTCGAAGATAGATTTTAGAACTCGATATAATTATTTAAAATTCTAAGTCATGTCATTTGGTATTACCAATGCTCCAATAGCTTTCATGGACTTGATAAATCGTGTGTTCTAGCAGTACTTGGACATATTTGTCATAGTCTTCATAGATAACATTTTTGTCTGCTCCCGCAGTGAGCATAACCATGCAGACCATCTTAGAATAGTATTTCAGACTCTTAGAAATCATCAGCTATTCGCCTAAATTAGTAAGTGCAAATTTTGGCTAAGGTCTGTAGCTTTCCTTGGCCATATTATTTCCCTTGAAGGAATTAGAGTCGATCCCCAATAGACCAAAGTGGTAGAAAACTGGCCCAGACCCATCTCTCTAATAGATATTAGGAGTTTCTTAGGATTGGACGACTATTACCAATGGTTTGTTGAGGGATTTTTGTCTATTACATCCCCTATGGACAGATTGACTCAGAAGAAGTTCAAATTTCAGTGGTCAGATTCTTCTGAGAAGTGTTTTCCAGAGTTGAAGACTCGACTCACTACAACTCTAGTTTTGACCCTACAAGATGGTTTAGATGGCTCTGTTTAGTGTGTGATGCTTCCAGAGTTGTTTGAGGGTGTGTTTTGATTTTGAGAAGTAAGGTCATAGCCTGTGACCCTAAAAAACTTAAATCCCATGAAAAGAATATCCTACTCATGATCTTGAGTTAGCAACAATAGTATTTGACTTAACGATTTGGTGGCACTATTTGTATGGTGTGTTCATTGACCATAGGATCCTATAGTATGTGTTCTCTAAGAAAGACCTAAACCTCCATCAGAGAAGATGGTTGGAGTTATTGAAGGACTATAACATGAGCGTCCTGTATCATCTAGGTAAAATGTCTATAGGTAGTGTTGCTTATGCGGAGGATGTTAGGAAGAAGTTAGCTCAGGAAGTTCATTATCTTGACTGACTAGGTGTTTGCTTAGTCGATTCAGCAGAAGGTAATGTATAGGTGCAGAGTAGTTCAGAATCATCTCTTATTTTTGAGGTGAAGGAAAAATAAGATAGGGATCCCAGCCTAGTTTAGTTGAAAGAATCAGTCAAAGATTAGAAGATAAAGGTTTTATACCAAGTGGGAGATGGTGTATTGCATTGTCAGGGTCGGCTATGTGTGCTGGGTGTAGATGACCTGAGACGGTAAATTCTCATAGAAGTGCATGGTGTACGTTACTCTATTCATCCAGGGACCACTAAGATGTACCGTGATTTATGGGAGATCTACTGGTGGAGTAGGATGAAGAGAAATATTGTAGAGTTTTTAGCATAGTGCTGAATATGTCAGCAGGTTAAAATTGAGCATCAGAAGCCTAGTGGGGTTATGTAAGAGTTCAATATTCCTACTTAGAAGTGAGAAGAAGTGAACATGGATTTTGTGATGGGTTTGCCTCATACTCATCGCCAGGATGATTCAGTTTGTGTCATTGTAGATAGGCTGACCAAATCAGCTCATTTCCTACCAGTCCATACCTCTTATTCAGCATAGGACTATGCCAAGATCAATATTAGAGAGTTGGTCAGATTACATAGAGTTCTATTGTCCATTATCTCAGATAGAGGTACACAGTTCACCTCTTATTTCCAAAAAGCCTTCATAAAGGGTCCTGGTACCCAAATACACCTTAGTACAACTTTCTACCATCAGAAAAATGGTCAAGAATAAAGGACCATTAAGACTTTAGAGGTTATGTTACGAGCATGTGCGATAGACTTTAAAGGTAGTTTAGTTGACCACTTACCTTTGATTGAGTTTGCCTATAATGACAACTACCATCATTCAGATGGCTTCGTTTGAGGAGCTCTATGGAAGGAGATGTAGGTCTCCTTTTGGCTGGTTTGAAATGGAAGAGGTCACAGCGGTAGGGCTTGACTTGGTGTTTGACAACTTAGAGAAGGTTCAGTTGATCGGGGAAAGGCTTAAGACAGCCCAGAGCTGACAAAAATCATATGTAGATGTACAGAGAAACAATCTCGAGTTGGAGATTGTTGATTATGTGTATTTGAAAATCTCTCCTATGAAAGGAGTAAAGAGGTTTGGAAAGAAGTGGAAACTAAATCCTTGATATATCGGTCCTTAATGAATTCTTAGCCTTTTAGAAAGGTAGCTTACGAGCTTAAGTTGCCTTTAGATTTAGCTGTAGTCCATCTAGTGTTCCATGTCTCCTTACTAAAGAAATGCATAGGTGACCATGCAGTTGTAGTCCTTGTAAGGAGTACAGATGTTCATACTAGCCTATCTTATGAGGAGATTCCTGTCGAAATCCTTGATTATAAGATTCCCAGACTAAGGAAGAAAGAGGTGCCTCTAGTCAAAGTTCTCTGGCGGAATCAGTCTGCTGAGAGAGCTACTTGGGAAGTATAAGTAGATATGCAGAAAAAGTATCCTCACCTCTTCTCCTCAAACTTAGACTCAGCCCTAGGTAATAGTTTTCCCTTGAACTTACTAAATTCCATGGTCAGATTTTCCTTATAGAGTTGGTATCAGTTACTATTGTATTTTTCAGTTATGCATTTATGCATTAGATATGCATGTTCAGCATCAGAAACTCAGCTTATTAGCAATCCCAGTCATGCATTCACAAATTATGTTAAGCATGTACTCATGCATCAGATATGCATGTTCATTACAAAATTTAAGCATATCAGTAATTCAGTCACGAAATCATGTTACAGTTGTGCATGTCTATTATTTAGAACCAGTCTATCTATATTCTAGGCATAGTTAATCTCATTCGAGGATAAATATTCCCAAGGAGGAGATATTGTAAGACCCCACAAAATCCTAAGCTTAACTCAGACCTTCAAAGCATGTTAATAAGTCTCAAACTTAGAAAATTTTAGCTAAGTATTCAGATGTAGTGTTATTTTAGCCTTCGTAGGTTAGCGACTCTATTTGACGAACCTCATGAAATTAAAGTAATTATTTTTAGGTTGAATAATGATCATGAACATTGGTGGATTTTCCGGAACAAGTTTTTGATTTTTCAGAATTTGTTTGGATCTCATTTGAAAGGTCAAACCAGTGGATCGACGCAATATCAACACGCCGTGTCTCCCATCGCGTCGATCAATATTTTTCTCCAGCTCCCAGTGACTAGTCCAGTGAACCAACGCAGACTCGACGCGATACATTGGCCATTACTTCAATGCCAACGGCGCAGTGCTTCGGTTTGTGCGTTGCTAGGTAAGTTTTCATTAATTAAATATCTGCTTCCTCAGGGGTAATTGGGTCTGTTTCCCATATCTATCAGCCTCAAAACACGAAATTAAACTCTTCTAAAAGCAAAAATTATTCATTCTTCCAAGTTGCTCTTAAGAACAAACCCTAGGAGATTTCAAATTTAATTCAAGGCTCAAGAACTCATCATCAATCTTTCAGAATTTAATTGTTAAGGGATGTCAAGTATTCATTCAAGGGTCCGATCTACCATTTGGAGTTCAAGAATCTATTTATAAAACCTCAAGTGTATTGATTACATGAATTTCATTTTGGGTTTGATTATATTCATGATTGTAATTGGGTTTCTAATCGATGTTTTGTTACCAATTTCATATAGAGTTATTTAATATATGTACAGAATCATGTAAATCCATGCTAAACTCTTGAAATTGTAAATAGGAATTTGAATTATGGTGCCCAAATGTGGTTAGTGTAATGTGAATTGATTATGTCCTCTAAGTGTTTGATAAATTGCTCACGTAAACAAAGAAAATGGGAAGACAATCATGTCATGTTAGGTTATGTACAAGCTATATCATGCAAGTGTTTGATGGAATATCTATATTAATGAGTTATGATTAAGTGCATATGGTTACACCTTTCTTGTTTATGCGATGATTTAATTTTCATGCTATCGAGTTCTAGGGCTATCCAATACTAAAAAACTTAGTTGTTTACCTAGACTGTAGTAGTTATAGAATAGTCTTAGTAGTGTCACGAACAGTAGCCTCAGTAATCAATCACAATTATAGTTCAGTATATAGTTTAGACCTCAGTAAATCCAGCTAGTCTATAGAACTCTATAGTATTCCATTAGTTAACATAATTCAGTAGTACTCCATCAGTTAATGGAACTCAGTGAACTTAGTTTAGTTCGGTTAGACAGTACGATCAATTAAAATTCCGTATAGCCTAGTACTGTTTAGAAATCAGTACAATGTCTGTTCAGTTAAGAGTACATTTCATCATCGAGTGAACCTAGGGATGGGGGCATTCCTGCCAGCAGAGGGTTTGACCATTAGTAGTAGTCACTAAATTTTAGAACTATTTAACCAACGTAGATTGAGATATCTTCCTGCCAGACTAGGTTTGGTACATCTCATACAAGTTTTCCTTCCAGCGAGGGTTGATGAAAGAGCTTTCTATCAGAGAGGGTTAACTCACAGTTGTCTTTACCTGTGGTACAATACTGACACCCTCCCAACTAGGGTTATAGGTTGGACCCCAAATCAGTTCAAAGAAGGGGAATATCAGCTAGATGATTACCTCACCCAGTCTCAGTTTCAGTCATTAGAATAGAACTCAGTTCAGTTCTATAGAAATTAGGATAGTAAGACAAAACTACTCAGTTTAGTACAGAACTCAGAATAGTTCCACAGAATTAGGACTGTCAGATACAGTCACTCAGTTAATAGTTATACAATATTAGTAAACTTACATATGCGTAAACCAGCGATTCTTAATGCAATATCTAGTGTCATCATGACCTCAATTACAATTTGGGTATTTCATGAATTTACCCTCATTAAGTTGTACGCAGGTTATTCAGTCAGTAATGTTCATGTATATGAACCCATGCATCTAAGCCTACCTACATACCAGTAAGTTCAAAGTACCGATGCATAACTTTCTTTGAGCTATGATGTCTTATATTATTGGTTCAGACGCACGGGCTCCCGATCACACTTAGCAGCCCAATCCATCAGCAGCAGACTAGTGGTGAGTCCTCGTTGTCTGAGGACAGATTCATTAATACCGTATTTCAGTACTCCATTTATTTTAGTAGTCGGAGTTAGTTGGTGACTTATCCCATCAACTCTTTTATCAAACAGTAGAGGCTTTTTCAAACTAGGGCATTTTTAGACAGATGTTCAGTTTTAGTATTTATTTTAGATTTGAAACTTATGGCAAGTTTCTGCCTAATTTCTACATAATTATAGTATTATTATTCAGTTATTACAACAGGTACCAGTAATGGGTTAGCTTCTGGTTCTTTAGGACTATGAGCCCCGTGTAGCGTCTACTATACAGATTTGGGGCGTTACAATTTTCAAATTATTTCACTTCTTTTCTTTTCATCACCTGTATACATGTATAACATGGGAATTAGTGCATTAAAATAACAAATTTGTCTCATTAACATCTTTTAACTGCAGTAATGTGCAAGAAAATTGAACATAAATGAGTGGTAAATTTACCACTCATCAACGCCCCTAACTTAAACCTTTGCTTTTCCTCAAGCAACACTACTTCTTACTCTATGAGACAATGTAATTTTTAAGCACATTTCTATCACCAAATGATCATAATTACTTCAAACTTAATTAACAACAACAAGTAGCTCTGAAGCATGGGTAAATCTATTCTCATAAATCCACTCAATATGAAGCATAATCTCAGAGACACAAAACACTTTAAAGATAACAATGCAACAATCACTAACTATCTAGAAGTGACTCTCCATTGATATCGACTCAACTATACTCCTTTTCATCATTTTTAGAAGATGACAATCTCACGCGCCTCAATTAGTCAACATATCTCCTAACAAAAACAAAATCCCACAAACCAAATTATATTATTCAACAAGGGATTTAAGTGCAAACACTCACTCTTACAAAGACGCCATCAATGTTAACAAATACCATATCATATTCTTGCCCTTATTTTCAATCACAACTATTATGAATACATGTTGTCACCTATAACTGTACCTCTAATAGAAGTATAATACGGTCGATTACAAATATAGTAACCCAACAAGGTTGGAGTCGATCCCACAGGGAAGACGTGAATAATTTACTAGTCGTGATGTCTTTCACGAGCCATACAAAAAAGTAAATAGGGGGATTTTATTATCAGTAGAAAATGGTAAGAAACTCTTGAGTATGGTTTAGTTGAAATAAATATTAGACGGATACTAGGAAGGTATTCCCCCTAGCTTCTCAACTATGTATATTTCTCATGTTCAACCAAGTTATTCTATTGTTCTGCATCCAAAGACTACAAGTTAGGTAATATCTAAAAGATAAATTTCTCCCATTGGCTTGGTTATCATCTACTAGTGTTGTCTTGTTGCCACTTGTTATGGCCTAAGTCATACTTAGTTATCGTACAACTATCTTAATTCTCGCTACCCAATCGTAATCTTTTTGGTTATATAATGGATGTGAATACAAGCTATCTCATGTGTCTGTAGCTACTTGAGGCTAATTAATACAAAGGAAAACTAAGATACATGTCGAAACCGTAGCACAATTGAATCTGCTATGTCCTTTACATAGCTAATTCGCCAGGATTCCCAAAACCCTACTTGAGGAGATTAGCCACTCATATTTTTGGAAGAAACCATGATTATCAATGAAGAATGTATAAAATCAATTACACAAGAAGAATATGAATAAACTCCAAAGTCTTTAATTGATTAAAACCTTAAAATCTCAAGAAATAATGTTGTAATAATTAATTGCGTGCAAATTAATGTTACAACACGTAACCTATTAAAAGATAAACCCTAGGGTGTTTATAGCATATTTAAATAACATAAAATCCTATTAAAATGGAAAAGGTAAAGTTAAGTTGGTAGTCGGTATGACTCGGTCGTCACTTGTATCCTCAGCTTAGGAGTAGAACCCTACCTTGTCATAACTAGTCCAGTGTCTAATATCTCATGACTTCAACTCCGTGTTCAACTTATGATTCCGTCTTAAGAGTTGTAATTACGTATACGATTTGTGTCCTTGATTTGTATTCACTTGGGACTTTAGTCTTTTTCGAATCTTAAACACTAGTTGGGATATGACATCCCTATACGAGTCATACTCGGACTTTCAACTCGTATCCATCTGATACTTTAATTCCTAGGTAGTATCTTGGATTCTGTAATGCTCACGACTTCATCATATGACTCGTACCCTAGCTTATGACTGGGATACTTGAGTCGTATCTTCCTCATACCTAATTTCTTGATTTGGATTTTGGTTCTGTTCCTCATATAATTCAGCATATGTGTCATTTTGAATGGTTATGACTCTCGAGCAGACTCATTTATTTTTTAGAGTTAGTCTTTTTCAAGTCTTTTTCTCCTCTCTTCATTCAAATAATGTTATAAACTTATTTTACCTGTAATTCATACCAAAGTGTATTGTATCTAACAAAATACCCTGAGTTCACACTTAAATTCACTATTTTATGCATTGAAAATGTCGTGTTTCCATGCCACATTAACACCCTTAACTTATAATTTTGCATGTCCTCAGGCAAAAAAAATGAAATACTATTTTCTATCCCCGAGGAGTTTCTTAAAAAAGAAAGATATAAAACAACCCATGGCAGTAATTTTGAATTAAATTTCAATTTTGTTGTTCCCCTGTTAATTTAAAATTTTTCAACTCAAACTTGTGTATAACAATTTAGCACATGTAAAAACATGAAGGGATGTGATGATGTCATTACATTAGCAATAGATACTTGGGTATAGACCTATTTAACATCCGTCAAACAATTTAACAACTTCGCAGAAAAACCCATATGCACTCACAGTCAAAGAAATCCCATTCACTCTTCAAATATATAGACTCATCTATTACCGGGATAAGTATGCATTGTACCATCGTGCAGTTTCCTAATTATTATTTCCAGTGACACGACACGATAACGCCGCGTCACGCCAAGGGCCTAATTCGAGAAATTTTATTGAAAATTAAATTACATGTCTAGGGTTAAAATGGTTAACTTTCCCTCTCCTTATATAAGCTTCCAAACACGGGATTTAGCCCTTATTCATCAAAAATATTTATGTTTTTCTCAAATACTCTCAAGAACTCAAGCCAGGGTTTTCATAGAAGGTCCAATTTAAAGAAGGTTTCACCATTAATCTTTACAAAATCACAAACTAAGATATGCGTAGTCTTCATTTATGGACTCCTTTTGTCCACGAATTCCAAGGATCCCTTTTCTAAACTCAAGGTATGGATTTTCTATATGTTTTTATGTTTTGGCTGCTCATGTTCATGTTTGATAGATGTGAAATTAGATTCTACTCCATGATTGTCGATTGTTTATATGTGTGTTTAATTACTATAGCCATATATTCATGGAACACTAAGATTTATACCCTTGAATGATGAAATTAGAATTGAATAATGATGTTTACATGTACCATGCCTGTCATATATTTGATTAAATGCCTAGATGAATGAATATTGTCTAACTAGCATGACATCATGAAATCCCCATGTAGGCCCAAGATCATGCCTATTACATGTTTGATGAAATGCTCCTATGAAGGTAGTATATCTTATGATGATAGTCAACGTCTTAAAGTAAATCATGTTATGTCAGTTTCCTTTTATCGAGTCCTGGGGGTACTTGTATCCAAAATATTAGCCGTGTGCCTAACTTTATGTCAAGTTTTTATGATATTCTTAGTCAAGATATGAACTCTTAGACTTCCGATAGTCTTATGACTCAGGAAAAATCTCCATGATCTCATGACTCAGTCAGTTGTCAAATATCAGTAGTATTCCATCAGCCATAGAAATTCAGTAACTCAGTCCATTCTCAGTTTAATTTCGTAAAGCATGTTTAGTGTCCATTCAGAAGGGAGTAGGAATTAGCACCGAGTGAACCTAAGGATGGGGACTCACCTATTATACGAGGGTGTGATTCTTACAAGCAATCCTTGCATTCTTGAACTATATAGCCATCATAGGTTAAGACATCATAGCCTGCTAAATGAGGTTAGATTAGGTGGCTTAACCTGTTAGGTGGGCATTCCCACCGTTCTGCTAGAGTTACCTGTTATATAAGGGTTACTCACATGTTGTCCTTACCAGTGGCATAGTATTGACACCCTTCCAATTAGGGCATAGATTGGACCCTAGCTCAGCTATTATAGCACATTTGGGGAATGTCGGTTAAATACTACTTCCCACAGTTTCATGTTATAGAATCAGGTCTGTTAGATATAGTCAATAAATCTTAGTAAAAGAACTCAGATAGTTGTTTAGATTTCAGGACTGTCAGACACAGTCAACTCAAACATAGTACAGAACTCATATAGTTCCATCAGATTCAGGACTGTCAGACACTGTCACCCATGTTATCAATTATATTTAGATACAGTCATTCATGTTATCAATTATGTCATGTTATCAGTATCTAGACTCAGCAATCTTGCTACCATGGTATCAATATCATGTTATCACATTGTCAGTTACAGTTGTGTATTTATGTATGCATTCTCACATTCATGTTAGACAGTCAGTTAGTATTGATCATGCATGCAAACCCTTACATATAGCCTACCTCACATGTATACTCAGTACATTCCATTGTACTGACGCATTTTTGCTATGGTTTTTTCTTTTTATGTTACACAATAGGTACAGAGACACGAGTTCCAGATCAGCAGTATATTCTAGATTCAGCAGCCAGAGTAGAAGTGAGTCCTCATCCTTCGAGGACATAATGATTTTTTAGCATTTCATTGATTAGATTATTAGTTGGAGTTAGTTGGGAACATGTCCCATTAACTCCTTATTCAGATTCTTCAGCCAGTGGAGGCCTTCAGACTAGATGCAGACTAGATACAGACTATCAATTTTTTAGACTTCAATTTTGTTTTGGATATTCTATTACCCCACACAGATGTTATGTTATTCGATTACGTTTATGATCGAACCTTATGTCATTATACAGTGTAAAAGTACATATATTAGTCATGGGTTAGCTTGTGGTTTTTCAGGGTCATAAACACCATGTAGCATTCCGGTTCAGCAAATTAGGTTGTTACATTTAGGGTATGAGTTATGGTTCCTGGTTGGCCTATCGAATTTAATTTTTCTTTTTAAATTATAGGTCCTTTCCGGGTCAAACATGAGATCTAACCTAGTAAGCCTATGTATAAGTGTTGTGTCTGACTTGTACCCAGGCTTAAAGATTATTTCTTCGACTCGTATTTCCTAAAAAGCATACCTGGGTTCTGAAATGGATACGACTTTATGTCACGATCCATAATTAGAGGCTATAACTCATACCGTGGGTCATATGCATTTTTGATTCTAATTCATCTTCTTGATCATTATGACTCCTACTCAAGAGTCGTACCAAATAGATACAACTCGTAAAGATTCCATATAATAGCCTTTTATCTTCTCTGGATTTTAGATACATTCTTTTTGTCTTACACATTAAACAAATATATTAGACTATAAGCTAATTAAGTATGAAACCATGTGTTGCCTCCCATTTAGTACTTGATTCAATTTTTCGGCACGATGCAGATGCCATGATTACTCAGACTTCATTAAGGTCAATATTAGCTATCTTTTTTAATTCTTCCATATTTCCCATATAGTGCTTTACTCTGTGTCCATTTACCTTGAATGGATTTGTGCCATCCTTCATTATTTCTAACGCACCATAGGTATACACTCTTGTCACAGTGAATGGACCATGCCACCCAGATTTTATCTTTCTAGGAAACAAATAAAGTCTTTACTTGAACAGTAGAACTTGGTCACCATTCCAAATACCCTTTTCTCAATATTCCAATCATGATACAACTTCATCTTTTCCTTGTAATGTGTTGAACATTCGTATGCCCAGAGACGGAATTCGTCAAACTCATTTATGCCATTCAACCTATATTTCGCTGTATCTTTCCACTCTAAATTCATCTTCTTCAATGCCCATAGTGCCCTATGATCAAGCTCAATTGGTAAATGGAAAGATTTGCAATACATAAGCTGATAGGGTGAAGCAACTATGGGGATTTTCTAAGTTGTACGGTAAGCCCATAATGCATCATCTATATTTCTTGCCTAATTAGTCCAATTGGCATTCATAGTATTTGCTGGTATTGACTTGATTTCTTTATTGGATACTTTAACGTGTCCACTATTCTGTGGATGATAAGGTGTTGCCACCTTATGATTTACTCCATATTTTGCAAGAAGACTCTTTAATAGATGATTGGAAAAATGTGACCCTTCGTCACTAATAATAGCACGTAGCATACCAAATTAAGAAAAGATATTCTTTCTCAAAAATGTTGTGACACTCCTTGCTTTATTGTAAGGTAGTGCAATTGCTTCCACCTACTTTGACACATAGTAAACAAGTAAAAGTATGTACATCGTGCCATACAAACTCATAAAAGGTCCTATAAAATCTATGCACCATACATCAAACACTTCATATTCTAGGATAGGGGTCATAGCTAGTTCATGTCTTCTAGTAATAGTACCTTGTCGTTGGTATTGATCGCAGGCATCCACATAGTCATGAGCATCTTTATATATGGTAGGCTAATAGAATCGTATTGAAGGTTTTTTGAGTAGTGCGTGCCCTCCATGATAACACCCAATTGGTGATGTATGACATGCCTCAAGTATGCTCATCATCTCCACCTCAGGTATGTAGTTGCAAATGATTCCATCTGCATAAATCTTAAATAGATAAGATTCATCAAAGAATAATTTTCTTACCTCAGGCATTAAATTCAATCTTTGTTGATATGAAAGATCTTCTGGGACTAGATCACTTGCTAAGTAATTTTCAAAGTAAGCAAACCATATAATAAAATATTAGGAAGCTGCCAATATCTATTAGTCTGGAAAGCTGTCATCAATATCCAAACCCATAATAATCTTCTGCATAGCTTCCTCCTCTATTCTACACAAGTAATCCGCCACTTGATTCTTAGTTCCTTTTCTATCCTTTTCTTTGAAATCAAATTTATACAACAACAGCACCCACCGAATAAGCCTCCGTTTTGCATTTAATACTGCATGATAGGTGTAAACAATCACCTTTGTCCCAATCAAGTAAGATCTAAACATTTCATAAGAAAAAACCACTACCAATAACTCCAGCTCCGTTATGGTATAGTTCTTTGAGAATGGTTTAGTGCCTTACTAGAATGGTAGATGGGAAGAAGGGCCTTATTTTCCTTTGGCGTATTACAACCCCAAAGGCTAATCCGCTGGCATCACACATAATTTCAAAAGGTAAAGACCAATATGGAGACACAATAATTGGAGCAGATACCAACTTTTCTTTTAAGTTTTCAAAAGCCTTTTTACATGCCTTTTAAAAAAACAAACTAAACCTTTTTTTCAAAAAGCTTGCAAAATGGACTACCAAATTTCAAAAAGTCCTTCATAAATTATCTATAAAAACATGCATGTCCTAGAACACTAGGAATTCCATTTTCAAAAATTGGACAAGGTAATCATTCAATCACCTTCACTTTTTCTCGATCAACCTCTATGCCTCTCTTTGAAATTTAATGCCCAAGCATAATTCCTTCTTTAATTGTGAAATTGCGCTTCTCCCAAATAAGTACCAAGTTGCATTCTTTACACCTCTATAGAGATTTTACCAAGTGCATTATCCACTCATCAAAAGAGTCCCCCATAGCTTAAAAGTCATCCATAAAAACATCAACGGTGTCTTCCATAATATCTTAAAAAATAGACATCATACATCTTTGAAAAGTAGCTGGGGTGTTGCATAGTCTGAATGCAACTTTTTTGAATGTAAACATCCCATAAGGACATTTAAAAATGGTCTTCTCTTATTCTTCTAGTGCGATAGAAATTTGACTATAACTGGAGTACCCATCAAAAAAAAAATTCCATCCTCTTCCTTCTAACCTGTCATGCATCTGATCTATGAACGGCATAAAAAAGTTGTCTTTTTGAGTCTAAGCATTCAACTTTCTATAATCCATGCATACTTTTCATCCAGTGTCTGGTCTCAAAGGCACTAGCTCATTCTTTTCATTTTGCATAACAGTTATTTTGACCTTCTTTGGAACATATTTAACCGGTGCTATCTATATCTAACCACTTAATAATTTCTTTCTTAAATACCTCCTGCATTGGAGGATTAAGTTTACACTGGTGTTCAATAGATGTAACACAATTCAGTTCAAGATGAATTTTGTGAGTACATAAACTAGGTGGATTACCAACAATATCTACAATGGTGTACAAATAGCCCTTTTGAAATTTTGCAATAATAACAACATTTCTTCAACTCATGACTATCTTAGATCAGCTGCGATGATAACCGATAAAGTGTTGCTGACCCCCAAAAATGCATATTTCCAGTGAAATGGGAGGGGGGACTTTCAACTCTAACACTAGTGGTTCTTCAATAAATGGATGAGCTATTGGAGTAGTTCTATTTTTCAAATCTAAATCAATCTTCTTTGATGTATAGTTATAACCACTTCTTTGCAGTTCACCTACCAGCTTCTTAAACACCACAATACCTTCAAAATCAAAATTCATGATTACAGCTACAAATGTCTCAACACTTAATCTTTCTTCAATATGAACATCTGCATCAAAACCATTATTCCATAAAGACATTTCATAAATATCATGGATGAATTTTCCTTTTCATCATCCACATCAATCACATACACCACTCTTAATTCGTCAGGATACTTTATATATTTATATAAATTAAATGTCATCTGTTCGTCATTGAGTCTCAGTATCAGATGTCCTTCTCTAGATCAATTAATGTCATACCTATAGACAAAAAGGTCTTCATAAGATAATAGGGACTTGAAAGTCCACCTAACAGTCCAATATAACAAAATCAACAAGAAATATAAAAGAAGACACTTTTACCGAAACATCATAAAATATACCAACAAGCTTCTTTACTATTTAGTCAGCCATAACTAGTCTCATAGTGATTGGTTTTGGAGCTCCCAACCCTAACTTCTTGAATACGGCTGAGGGGTTGAGATTGATACTAGCCCCCAAATCACATAGTGCTCAAGTGAAGTTGAAAGACGCAATTGCATAAAATATTGTGAAAGCGCTAGGGTCCTACTACTTCTCTACCAAAGATCTATTAACCATAGCACTACAATAATGAATAGTATCTATTGGCTATTACCTAACTGACCTATTCTTGGTGATAAAATCATTTATGACTTTTTCATAACTTGGCTATGCTCCAATGCCTCTACAAGCGATACATTGACAATTAATTCTTTTAGCATACATAAAAAATTCTGATACTTTTCTTTTTTTATTAATTTTTTAGTCTTCGCGGATAGGGAGAACTTAGTCTTTGAATGGGTTTCAACACAAGTTTTGGAATCTGATTATTTTCTTCATTCCTCTTGCTGCTGGTCCCCATAAAAACTAGCTCCTCTTGAGTTTTCAGCTCATCAGTTGTGGGTACAGGTGGATCGATAGTAAACTTACCAATTTGAGGGGTAATGGCATGGCATTGACTATCATTTTTAGGATTTACCACTGTATTGCTTGGAAGAGTGCCAGGTTCTCTCTAATTCATTGCAACTTACATTTGACTAAATTACTTCTCCAACTATTTGATTGTTATAGCATGTGACTCAAATTTCTGGTTCAATCCTGACAGATCAGCTTTGATATCGTTTAAGCAGTTTTCTTGCTTTCTTACCCTTTGACCAGCTTTGTCGGGAGTATCTCCATTTGGACTTTGTATCTCAAATTCCCAGTTGAATATACTTGTCATTTTTCTCCTTATATCCATCCTTATGTCACCAATCACCATCTCTATCTCTATATATATTAATATAATTTTTTCAACATTTATTTCTTACCCTTGAGCTTGGTAATCTGACAACCTACGATCAAGGAAATTCACCTCTTCTTCAGATTCAATTTCAAATAGTTTGGATGTTGTCCCCTGTGTAGGAACTACTTTTACTTTTTCAGCACTCATTGAAGCAAACTATTTTGTTAGCAACCCGATATCTGGACAAAGCTATGCAACCTCCTAAGATACCATATCATTTGCTGCTCCAATTGCATTTGATGCATGACTAACAAATATACCACTACTCTATTCCAAATCCTGATTATGACCACCTCTATTCGTAACCGTAATATCATTAAGCATTTATTATGCAACTCTACAATGAAGACACATGAATGCTCCTCCTGAAATTATATCTATCATAACTCTTGAACTTTCATTCAATAATCTATAGAAGAACTCATACAAATGAGATCCTCTGATTTAGTGATTTGGTAACATGCTCAGCTTCTTCTGGAATCTAAACCACGCCTCATATATGGACTCAGTAGGTAGTTGTCTAAAATATTTTAAATTTCATCCTTTAAATGTAACATTCATGAAGGAGGGAAAAATATATTCAGAAATTATGTCTTTAACTCATGCCAAATATGATAGATCCACTAGGAAGTTATCCTAGCCATAAAGATGCTTCTCTCATCAAAGAAAATGGGAACAACCTCAATCTTAATGACTCCTGATTAACCCTAGAATATTATATTTTGTTTATATCCCAAAAACATTTGTAAGATGCATGTTTGCGTCATCATTAGATTCTCCAAAAAATACACCCTTCAAATTCAATAATTTGATCATAGCACTAGTAATATTGAACTTCAAATTAGGGGCTAATGCCGGAGGAATGATGGCTCTTGATTCTGCAGGCTCAACATAACCCTTAGATCACAAGTTAGACCCTAGATGTTTGATCATTCCCTTAGAACATGAGAAAACTAGTAAGAACTTCGTTCGGGCATTTAATCCAACACTTAGTTTGCATAATTAATTTCTATCAATTTGAACTATTTTAGGTACTCAAGACATTCCCCAAGTATGTTCACACCAATAAAAATCCAACCATACTAAACAAGATAATTTATACAAAAACATAGTATGCAAATCACAGTTTTAGAACATTCCTAAGACACGGTTCTAAGGCCTACACATATGCTGAAAAGAGAATTTAAAGCATATACCGAATTGACGTATGTAGAGGGGGTTGTAACACATAATTAGAAGCCTAATACACTTCAAAAGTGGTTGCAATTTTTGGGAAATATAAAAAAGTTTGAAGTAGAAAATGAGGTGGCGATGAGACTATTCAGTTTTTAAATAGCTTTGATTACGATTGCGATAAGGGGACCTCAATCATGAAACCTATATCCTCGCAATCATGATCTCCATCCCATCACGATTGCGACAATTGATTGTTGTTTCTGCTAATCAATTTTTAACTATTCAGCCCATTACTTAAATGTACCACACTTCCCCTTTATCAATTTCAGTCAAAACTCCTTACAGTACTTTAATTTCAAGGATTAATAACAAAAAAAAATGAAACCTACTATAACAATCAAAATTCAAATGTTACGAGCCACTTTCATGGCATTGATGCATTGCTTCCCATCCAGGGCCTAATTTATTATCGCAACATGATATTCTTTAACTTTGATGGTGGATACTTGAGGGATCCTTCTTCCATATACTTGTCCACCACATCAATAACATATACCACTTGTCGTTCCATTGGTTGTTTCTTGGTTTAGCAAACCCGAAAGGAAACTTCATCATTTTTTACTCAAAATTTCATTTCTCCTTGCTTCATATAAAAATTATTCTTTTGGTTGCATGTAAAAGTCTCCAAAGGATAATAGGTATCTCTTGGTCGATTTCAAAATCAAGCACAATGAATTCCGCTAGAAGAATGAAATAATCCACTTTCACCAAAATATCAAACAAAACTCCAATCCTTCTATAGATAGACCGATCCACCATTAAAAGTATCCATTTTGTAGGAGTAGGAGTGACTAAACAAAGCCTTCAGTAAATTGAATATGGGATGAGATTTATGCTTGCACCAAGGTCACACAAGGCTTTCTCAAATTTTTGTCTCCCAAAGGTGCAAGGGATTATGAAAGCTCCCGGATCCTTTTTTCCCCTATTGCACTAGTCATGATAGAGCTATACCAATGGGTAAAATCAATAGTTTCACCATCCTAAAGGCACTTTTTGGACATCAATGGTTTCATTAGCTTAAAATATCTAAGAATTTCGTTAATGGATTATAGCAACAGCATATTAATTGGAAGATTGCTAATCTTGGCGAGGAGCTTCTTGAATTTAACACTTTTTTCTTTTTTCTTGAGTCTTTAAGGGAAAAGATGAGGGATTTTAATTTGGGACAATGGGTGACATTTCATATCACCACCCTCAATAAACTTAGGTGTTCCCTCCTTATCAACCATCTCTTCATTTATCATCAGCTCTTTATCATCCCCTTCTTGAAAGTTTAGAGCCTTATCATCCGACTCACCCACATGCTTCTTCTTTGTATTCACTAGATTATCATGAGACTTTTCCTTGACCTCAACCTTATATACACCAAGTTCTTTACCTCTCTAGGTGAAAATTTCTAAGACTTGAGCATTATTTTTTGGATTTGCCACCACATCACTGGGAACGCCACCCTTGGGCCTATAATTAAGTGTCGTTGAGATTCGGCCAATTTGAGTCTCCAATTGTTTGATTGAATTAGTGTGTGATACAACCATTTGGTTGATTGAAAAAGTCCAATTCCAATTCTAGGACCATCGTATTTGTTCCCTCATCTCTTATCCAAAACCTAAGAAGTACATCCTCATCCTTGAACTTTTCAGGATCCACAGGATTTGACTCTTTGCTCTTTACTCGATCATGGGGGAACATATCAATGATACTTCCTTTCCTTCTCCCTCCAATCATGATCTCTATCTCTTTTAAACCATTTTCTTTCTCAATCACGATCGGTCCAACCTTGGTTCTCACCTTGCCTTTGATAGGCTGGGCGACAACCCCCTGAGTTGTTTTCCAAATATCTAATTTCATCATCGAGATTGTTGTATTATTCTTCATCATATCCTTTGGATTCCAACACATCTAAAATTTTTGTGGGTGCACCTATAACATGCTTCGTAAGGAGGTATAATTGTTTTATCATTTTTCCCATGTTTTCCTCCCTCCTTTGTTCTTTCTTTCTTTCTTCCTTATCCACATAGGAGGTGGTAGGGGAACTTTGAGATACCTCGGTGTCATAGGTGTTCCACCCCATATTTTTCATTGTGAGTTTCTCAAGCAAAGTTGAAGCCACTCTATATAACAACCTCACAAGTGATACACTCATATTGTCTACAATGATCTTATTAAGTTTGTCCAACACTGTATAGAATATTGTAGGGGCACCTCTTGGTTAGGAAATTTTACAGATTTTCACTAAACCTCTACCAAACATCATATAAAGGCTCCAAATTGAGTTAACAAAAATTAATGATTTCGTCTTGTATTTGCAACATCTTTAATGGTAGGAAGCAACAATCTAAGGAAACATCAGTAAGCTCTGCCCACAATGTGATTACACCGATAGGAAGAGACCTTAACCATAATACCTTCTCACCTATTAGAGAGAATAGAAAGAGGCACAACCATATGGATTCTTGTGAGATATGAGAAATATCAAACGGGTCACATACTTTCACAAAAATCATCAAGTGCGATAGCGCACAAGCGCGGTCTTATAAAGTAGTAAAGTGGCCTTCAAGAATACAAGTATCGATCCCATAGAGACTGGATTCAACCACAATTATATTTTATTTCATAATTTTGCCTAAGTTGATGCAAATGTAATCAAAAAGAGTGTTTGGAAGCTGTGAATGGTAGAAAAGTAAAAAATGCCTAAATAAAGATCTTGAAACAATAAATAAGATAAAACCGATAGTTAAAAAACTTTGAACATTCATATTATGTTGTTGAACTTCATTCATTAACTTGCTTATCTTTGTTGTAGATTCGTAGGGTTAATTGCGTAATCATTGTCTTCTGGCCTCCAATCCTTTGCCTAAGTTGAACCTTACAACTACATCATTGAGTGGGGATGTAATATTCCACTTAAGTGTATTAAGCTATCATCCTAAGTGTGAATCAAGTAAGGTATCTAAGTACCTCCCTGTCCTAGACACGAATTCGAATTTCTTATTTCATAAAGGAATAAAAACCACACTTTGTTCATCTCCATATTCTATCTCCTCATCTCTCTCTCGGGGTCAAAAGGTAGAAAATTGATGTATTATAAGGGTTGTGAATCCTTAAAATAGTTAAATCAAAGATGAACACACAACCAATCATGATAAATAAAACTATAGTACGCATATTCTTGGTTTCAACCCCAAAATAGAGAATTTAGCCACGCATAGTCATAATCGTAATCATAAGGTTGTAATTAACAACTAAAAATATGTACAAACTAAATTAAAATAATAAAAACGTAATTATGAAGTTGTATAAGCCTCTTGCTCTCCGAAATATGTCAAAAGATCAATAAAAATGTCTATTAAGACGTATATATAGCAATAGGGTAAGCCTAAGCCTAGTTGGACAAGGAATCATCGAGAAAGTCCAGGAGTGGGATGATATTGTGAAGCACGCTGTATTACATTGAAATGGAGCATGCAACACATGCTGTATTCCATAGAAATGGAGCATGCGATGCGCACATATCGCAAGTTGCTACTGGAATTTGCATCCCAAATTTTTGTTAAGTGTTTGTCGTTCTTCCTTTCATCCATTGTATTGTGGTGTCTTTCTAGTGATTTTCCAGCCTCTAAGTCATCCCTCATAAATAGCTCACAAAAGATCCTACATCATCAAACCACACGAATTAGAGATTCAAACAACACTATATATATCACGTTGTATAAAAATAAGAGCTAAGACTAGGCTAGTTCATGTTGATCTTCCACTTAAGGTTTCACTTCTACACTTAATCAAATGGAACTTTACACATCACAAACAAGATATTCCACTCATAATCACACATTAAAACCATTTGAAACACATTAGAAATAATAAAATCCAACAAGATAGACTAGGCGAGCAACTAGCTTAAGCTAGAAAAACTAGTTTTCTCTATTGTATTCTAATTGACTCAATTAAATACAAACTTGTTGGGAACACTTTGAACCATTGAAAACACATCCTTGAAAACTTATATCCCCATTTATCTCATTATCAACCAATATAGAATACAAATCATCCTCAAAACAAGGCTAAAAAGACATGAATAGTGACACTAGAATGCATAAATACACCCAACATCACCATCCCACACCTAAAGCCTTGTTCATCCTCGAACAACTCTTCACCATAAACACCAGGAGATGGAGACTCTACACTTCTAATACATGAAAGACACTCAAACTATTACTACAATGACCATACAAAATGTAAGTTTACAATACTAAACATGTTATGTACAGTTGAAAGCTACAGAACACTACTCTAAGACATACTAGCCTCCAGAATTGACTCGCCTAAGTGGAAAACTCATGCTTATCATTCAATCAAGGACATCATACAAATGACCCACATTCATCAAACATGTGCCCTCACAATAAGAGAGTTACCCATAATCACTCACGTTAACGCCTTTTATCATAATAGGTACAAGAATTACATTACACTTATTCTCACAAGGAATTCACAAGTTACACATAATGAACCCTAGGTTTCCCCTTAGTGTAGTGATGCACTAATATTAGAATGATAAACTTAGGATTAAATAGGTCTTTTTCAAGTTGTAATGTAGGAAAAGGGATGGCTAGGAACTATTTAGAAAAAGTGACTTGCCTTTCTAAGAGATTTATTACACTCCATTATACATTTAGAACCAATATCCAAAAACCAATTTACACCATTTTTGTCTGCGCCATTCTTATGTTTTGCCCCATCTCTTTTAAGATTTTTCACAAACACATGGTGGGAGTTTGGTTTATTCCTTCAAGATTAAATTTTTTTCTCATTATCTACAATCATGGGAATATTTTTAATACCATTTATATCACTCCCAACCACCAGACATCAAATATAAACACCAATAACTATTAACTTGGGACATAAATTTTACCTTTTTTTTCTTTAATTTCTCAAACTCCTTACTAAATCAATTTTTTCATTAAAGCACTTAGGAGTTATTTGGATCACATTATGGTCTATCAAATAAGGGGATTAGGCTACATGTGAGGCTACTAAAGAAAAGGCTAAAGGCTCAATCGGGGATAAGTAGGATAATGCACAAAGGGCAGGACAAATAAAGGGTATAAAAATAAGGTTAACAATGAAATGCCTAAATCATCTCCTAAACCCACACTCTTTATTTCACTTTACCCACACCAGGAAAGTTCTATATATTACATGCAATAAGGAATATACAAAAATATCACATGCATATGGGACATGCTTGACTCAATAGGATCACCATAGATTCTCAACCAATAATAGCATGAATACATATTTAAGCCACAAAGTATGAGAGTCACAAAAATGAGCCTAAGAGTCTCAAAAGTAGAAATTAACTCATTCCACATGCTTTGACGAAACAAAATACTTGCCCTTGTAATAAAAAATACCACCAACAAGAATATGTTACACAAAAAAAAATTTAAATTAAGGAAAAATTTAGGATTTTCTCTACCCTGCACTTAAAAATCTACTTTATCACCAATGTGAACTTAAAAGTAAGAGATCAAAATACTCCTTGAGGTCTCTAGGCCTAGATAATAGCATCTTTACACATAAAGGAAGTTTGTAGAACCCCACACTCAGTCTTTTCCATGCTCCTTAGCTCAAATTTATGGTACTCAGACATCCCATCAATGTGTGACTCAACCAAAAAAAAATATGTGAAATAAAAACTAAAAACTGTAAGTAAAACATACATACATACCTTCGGTTGCCTCCAAGAAGCACCTGATTTAGTGTCGCGGCACGATCCAACTAATGACTTAGTCATTCCCTTTCCTTCTCTTTCTCATACTTGGTCTCTATTATTTTATTCTCTTGACCCCTCTTGGGTGTATAATTTCAATAGAAATAGGTTCTTCAACTTTAGCCTTTTCAATATCATTTAATTAGCATCAAATTAGGCTTAGGTAGTAGAAGCTTAGGATGCTCAATAAGGTAGACCAAATACGTCTTTAGTAGACTAGCCACCCCATACTCATCCCCTTCAATCACATTGATCATACTCAAATATTTATATGGGTAAGCTAGTGTGGGTGGTTTGTAAATATTAAATACCACTTCTTCATCCTTTTCCCTTATTTTAAGCGTGCCTTCTCAAACATCAATCAATGCTCCCCCGATTGCTATAAATGGATGACCCATGATGATTGGCACCTATTCATCTGCCTCAAATCAAGAACAATAAAGTCAGCAGGAATACAAAATTTACCAACCTTTATGAGGATAGCCTCAATGATTCCTTTTGGATATACCATGGATCTATCTACAAGCTGAAAAACCACCTTTGTCGATTTAGGATTTCCCAACCCCATTGTATCAAATAAAGATAGGGGCATCAGATTTATGCTGGCCCCTAAGTCACTCAATACATGGACCACTTTACTCCTAATTTGGATCGAGAGGGTGAACATCCCCAGATCTCTCAATTTCTTAGGGATTTTTTGTGTTATTATAGCGCTACAATCTTCAATGAGTGTTAAAGCCTCCATATCCCACAATTTAACCTTATTAGCAACCACATACCTCAAGTACTTTGCTTACTTAGGCATACCCTACAAAAAATCTAACAAAGGTAAGTTAATATGAAGCTCTTTGAATGTGTCAAAGAACTTCTAAAACTTTGCATCCTGCTTCATTTGACTATTCTATTGAGGGAAGTGTAGTGGCAGCGTCTTCATCACTTCTTATTCAACAACTTTTTCTTTTAGGTACATAGACTTCCTTAACTTTTTAGCAACTTCTTCATTTACCTGTTCATTTACCACATCAGCATCTACCTGCTTAGTTGCCTTTGGAGGTTCTCTTGAAAGATCTTTACCACACCTTAAGCTAATTTTCATAACCTGCTTTGGATTTTTTGCATCTGAAAGAAAACAACCTTGTATCTTGGTATTGAATACTTGCTATAAATTCCCCACTTGAATCTCTAAACTTCTCTGAGCTGCTTGTGATATTTCATGGATACAACCAATTATGTCTGACTAGCTAGAAGCTACTTTAGTATCTTTTCCATATGTCTAGTTGACTGATTTCTTTGTGCCTGTCATTATTGAATTTGTTGTTTTGTGTTCCAAGGCTGAGTCTACCAATTCATGTTGTAGGCATTACCATAATTTTTCCTTTGAGCATGGCCTACATACACCATTAATTCTAGATTGGAAGTACACATAGCCGCTAAGTAACCACTATTACCGAATACTTCACACCAACCTGCAGCTTGTTGGGTGGCATTGACTAGGGCTGCAGGATGAGCTTCTATCAATTGTAGGCTACTGAACTTTGTCTTTATCATATTTTACAGTGCTACAACCTGAGCTGATAGGGTTATGAATTGGTCTACCTTCAATACACCCGCAATTCTTTTCATGGCATTCTTAAATCTAAATGCCACTCAAGATTTCCTTGTTCTATGGTATAGCTCATCATATGTCAATTCCAATGATTTACCACATAGTGTTGAATCAAGTAAAATCTGCATATTGTGATTAAGTGCTTCCACAAAAGTATGTGCAATTACCTTGTTAGGCTGCTGGTAGTGTGAAAAATCTAAGAAAATAAAAGTGATGATAATTGAACATGACCTAACCTAGGAGGTTGAACAACTTATGTTATTATTGTTGAAAAAATTGTAAATCTTGTATTTTGAAATGTTGATAGATTGTACATATGCATGTTGCAATTTTAAATTGAATGGTAAAGAAATATTTTGGTTCTTGTTGGATTCAAATTCTTGGAAATGATGATGAAGTGGATGATCTTTGTTATGTTTAATGTTTAATACTCGTGATATATATATATATATATAGCCTAATAAACTATTGCAGCAGCTTTGAAAGTTGTAGCATTAGCTTAAAAAATTATTTCATTAGCTACATAAAATTATTTCAACAAAATGGGGAATAACTATCACAATCATTAGAAAATAAAAATAGTGCATTACCTTCATGAAATGGATGAATTGAATTGGTTAGTAATATTCAAAACTGCTACCTTAGAAAAACATAATTGATACAACAGATCACAACCAAAAGTTCCATTAGAATAAAAAATAACTAAAATAATAGGTTTACCTAAAGCACTACTAATACGATTTGAAAATAACTTAGTGGACTTATAACCATCACATATAAAATAAACCTAAACCGTAGACATAAAGTATTATATAGCGATGGTTATTGAATCCGTTGCAACTAACCATACCATTAGAGTTAATGTAACGTAAAAAGTTATAGCGGGTGAAAAACCGTTCCCATAGGCACTGAAACACTCTATGTTTAGGGCCCTTAGAAAATTTTCTGGATTTTTGGGTTCTAGACAGGATATGAGTTATGTGTACCAATCGTATGCTAGGGTATGAGTGGTATACCTTGGTCGAATGCTGAACTGTGTTTCTTAGTGGGTTGTATTGGTTTTGGAATGGGTACGACTTAGGTTGGTATGAGTTGTATGGTTAGATATCGATCACTTGGTGTAGGATTTTCCTTTACTTGATCCAAGGCATAGTAAAACAAATTAGATATGAGTACGAATGGCTCACCATGACCCATAATCCATGGTAGGAGTCATACAATAGACTCATATGGTGGACTGTGTTCAAACCTCTTGTGGTTCTATTCTTACAGGGGTACGGGTCAAAGGTACAAGTCGCATGCTTTGGTAAAAATTGGTTTGGGTAAATCATATGTTGGATAGAGTTGGGTCCAAGAAAGAGGCATAGGGTACGAGTTGTGGGTACCACTCGTATTGGAGGGTACGCACTATATGGTATAGTCATACCCTATGATGAGATTTTTATGAAGTTTAAGTGGATGCAATCTTGACATTTCCCCACTTAACCTATTAAGGCTCCATGACTTCTAAATCACATGGGAGGGTATTTACCCTATTATTCTATCATTAAACACTTAGAAAACTCTCTTAAACACACTTTAATACTCTCTAAGGATTTTGGATAAAGAAAGGCTAGGGTTTCACTAAGTTGATCAATTTGAGGCTTGATTATGTGATTTCTCTCCATTTTCATCATCTATGGCAAGATGGTTTTCCCTCATTGTTAGTTGTAACTAAAGGAATGATTTTGTCACGCCCCAAAATGATAATGATGGATAAGAATCGTATTCACTTACTCGACAAGCACTTTATGATGTACAGAAGGTTATAGCATATTAATGAGTATGATATTCAATAAGAGCTTCATATATACACGAGGGAGTTATATTTATAGAATTATACAATACTACATAGTGTCTATGAAGCCTCTAGTTAGTTTAACATGCTATCCTACAAGTGACTAGTTGTCACAAGATCCATCATGCCAAACCAGAGACCTATACATATAATCAAAATACTAGGCATAGATAGGCTCCAAAGAGAGTTGGAGCTCACAAAAATATCAGCTGAAAAATGTAATACATCATGATTTTTCCTAGCTTAAACTCGTCCCAAAAATGACGAGGAGTAGCTTCTAGAATTATTAATGTTTATTTCGTGTAGTATTCTTTCGATTTGGACTTTCCATGACGTAGGAAATTGAATTAGCTTTCCAACGATATAAGATTATCCTAAATCCTATAACCGGATAAGAAGTTATGGCTATTTAAAGTTCCAATCACAAAAGGCCATCATTTAGACCCTTAACGTGCCGTAGAGCAGTGTCAAATACCAATTGTCCTTTTCTAATGGCCCTCCATAATATTGGCACATTTCGGAGAGGTCCAATTTCCCAGTTGTCAATTTCTAGAGGTCCAGCACGATAATGGCGTATTGCATCATGTGCTAAAATGGCATTCAAAAGGGGCATCGTGATGACTCCGATTCGCAGAGTCTTCCCAGTTTCCAGTTTTCATTTTTCAGTGAGTCCCCGTGATAGTGGTACATCGAGGTGGCCACCCAGATTGCGAAAATGTACATTTTTTAGTTCTGTTTAAAATTTTAAAAGGGCATTTTGGTAAATTACCCAATCCCCAATCCATCCAAAAATAGAAGATTAATCATATTTGAGAGCACTTTATGCTCCATTAATCATTCTCTCTTAAAAAAACCCTAAGGCTCATACTTCCTCTCTAGAAACTCAAGAATTCCCCCATTAACTCAGTAAAATAAGTTAAGATTGAGGATTTCCAATACAAAAACACTAAGAATTCATCTCCAAAGCATCCATAGGAATCTAAGATTCAAGTCTTTCATCAAAGATCATCAATTATGGTATGTGGGGCTTGAACAACGATAATTCTTTCCACCTTGTGCCCAAAACTTTATTTTTTTTTACAAATTTACTATAATTTATATGATTTTCCATGAAATTCAAGTTAGAGTTTATATCCATTATCATTCTTTGCAAGATTATGAGATTTTTCATGATTTAGAAGTTGAAATACATGATTATGTTTATATTTCCATGCATATTGCTGAAATTTTCAGTTTTTAAGATGATTTATGAACGTTTACATTATCAAGTATGAATTTTTAGATGTTTTAACATGAGATTGATGCTTGGGTCAATAGACCCCATTTAAAAATTGTCGTTTCAAGATTGTTTGTGTTATAGGCACCCCATAACTGGATTATTTTCATATTTTAGATAAAGAATCCACTTTATTTCAAAAGACATGAGATTTAAAGAAAAGCAAAGCATAGTTGGCTTTCTGTAAATCTTTGTGTAAATTTTAAAAAGGATTTCTTAAGATTTTAAGCATGAGATTGGGACTAGTATTTACCACCGAGATGGATAAGTTACTACGATTTCATACCACAAAACTACAAGCCACCGTAGGTACAGATTATCAAATCATTCCCAGTTCTACGTGGATGACTCAAATTGTGATCACCCAGATTAGAATGTTCTATTCTGATGGCAAGTGGAGAACAACCCTACCTAACGGGGGCTAGTTATAGGACTCCATGGATGCTCACATAGTGTATTGTTGGTTAGAAGAATCTCGCAAAAGATGTTTCTTATTCTTAAAACAGTTTAATAATTTGAAGCCTTAAGATATACACAGTAAGTTTTTAGACTTCACTTAGCCTACGTGATTTGAGAAATAGAACAGAACTATATATTTTAGAACAACGTGTGATGACTCATAATATTTAGATTACATGTTTTATTATTCATGCTTTATTTCCGGATTTCAGATTATTCAAGCCTAAGTGAGTCAGTTACATTTAGTATGCATGATTTTATAAATTATGATGATATTATTTACTTATTGAATGCACCCCCATATAATGAGTACATCATCAAAGTACTGATCCACATATATGTCTATGTGCTACATTGTCTCATAATATAGGTTTAGGTGCTCAGTCTCAGCAGCGTGATTGAGTTTTAAGCATCTTTTCTATATTCTTGTAGTTGGTGAGTCCTAAGAGCTTGGGGACTTAGTTTCTTACACATTTAGTTTATTACCAGATATTTCTCGCTTTATTTTCAGACAGTTTGAGTCAGCTGGGCATATCCCAGTGACTCTCTAGATTCAGATAGTAGAGGCTGATCGGACTACTAGTTTTAGTGTTAGACTTTTGATTTAATATTCATATTCTTAGCATTGTCTTACCAAGATTTATGAGATTCCTATGTTTAATATAAGACTTCCACATCTATTATGTTTTGATACCTATATTTCCCTATTTTGAGATTCAAATTTAAAAAAGGCAGCCAGGGTTAGCTCCAGACTACTTGTAGTATGGATCACTATATAACATCCCGAGAATCTAATTTTGGGGCATTAAAAACTTGGTATCAGAGCCTAAGGGTTAGAGTGTCCTAGGGTGCCAGATAAACTGTGTTACATAGAGTCTTGATCATTGGTATGAAGTGCGCCACATCTATAAGCAAGTGGCTATAAAGCATCTTAGGAAACAATCTCTTATTTTATGATCTATCATGCATTCATTGTCTTTATCTGCTTCTAAATCATGCTTTCATGTGGTAAAAAATTCCTCCTCATTGATCTAGCAGTAACAGAAATAATAACCAGCTACCTCATCACACAAATCCTTTAAATGAGAATGTGTCATATGCAGAGTTTTAGGCTGCCTTTCAGGCGCTAGCCCAAGCTATAACAGCTAATTTTTGGGGCAACCATCAAGCTGCAGTCCCACCTCTAAAAGATGGGGACATATCCATAGCCATAATTTGAGATTTTATGAGAATTAACCGGCCAAAATTCTTTAGGTCGAAAATAGAAGAGGACCCACAGTTATATCTTGATAAGGTAAAAAAGATCACCCAAATTATTCATGTTTCTGAAGAGGAAAGTGTAGAATTAGTATACTATAGGCTGAAGGATGTTGCTTATGATTGGGTAGTGATATGGAAAAAGAGTAGAGGGGATAATGCAGCTTCCATGACTTGGAAGATGTTTTGGGATGCGTTCTTAGACAAGTTCTTCCCACTTAAGATGAGGGAAGATAAGATAGAAGAGTTCATGAACCTAAGGTAGGGATCTATGATAGTGAAGGAGTACTGCCTCAAGTTTAACTAGTTGTCTAAGTATGCCCCTGATTAGATGGCTGACCCTAGGTCAAGTATGAGTAAGTTTATTACCAGTGTGTCAGGGATGGTAGCTAAGAAGTGTAGGATAGTGATGCTAAATAGGGACATGGATCTTTCTATATTGATGATGCATGGTTAATAGATTAAGGTAGAAAATATTAAATAAAGAAAGAGTAAATAAGAGTGCTTGAATAGGGCAGTTAGATCATGGTCAGAATAGGTCTGGAGGAGGAAATCATATGTAGTTTCAGAATTATTCATATATGCCTGCACCTTCTTCAGCTAGTGCTCCTAAACCCAAAAATATGCAGGAATAGTGAGGTAAGTCCTCTATGTCCATATCTCAAAATAGATTGAGTAATAGGCCTAATCAATCTCCATGTGCTAATAGCGACAAGAATCATAGAGGTAAATATTTATGGGGTCAGAAGTTTGTTGTGGTTGTGGCCAAAAGGGTCACAAAATCAAAGAGTTCCTGTATGCTAGGCGGGAAAATAGAGATTTTCATCCCCAGATTTAGGCTAAGAGTGCACCAGCTCTTCTAGGTCTCTAGCCCCTCCTCAGGTTGTATCATCTAATACCGACAGTTGTCAGTGCCAGAATTAATTATATGCTTTGCCATTCCTCGAGGAGCATGAAAATTCCCCAAAGGTTATTACTGGTATGATTTATGCCATTTATTTTGATGTTTATGTGTTGTTTGACCCTGGTTTGAGCTTCTCTTATATGCCCTATTAGTTGTTGTGAATTTTGAGACAATCTCTAAAAAGATCCCTGAGCCTTTCTTGGTTTCTACCCCAGTAGGTGATTCAGTTTTTGACAAATAAATTTATAAAAAGTGTCCTATAACTGTTCTTCATAAATTCATATTAGTAGACCCGATATAGTTAGACATGGTCGATTTTGATCTTATTCATGGTATGTATTGGATACATTCTTGTTGTGCATCTATAGATTGTTACACCCGAGTATTGAAGTTTTAGTTCTTAGATGAGCCAATCTTTGAGTGGTTGGGTAATTCAGTGTCTCCGAAGAGTCATTTCATATCTTATCTTAAGGCCAAAAAGTTGCTATCCAAAGGTGGTATTTATCATCTAGTTCGAGTTAAAGACACTAAGTCTGAGACTCCAATAATTCAATCTATCTAACTGGTCAATGCATTTTTGGATATTTTTCTAGAAGATCTCCCAAGGGTACCTCCCGATAGGGAAATAGAATTTGGTATTGACCTTCTCCTAGATACTCAACCTATTTCTATCCCTCCCGATCGTATGGTTCTGGTAGGTCTTAAGGAGTTGAAGGAGCAACTCAAAGATCTTATAGATAAAGGTTTTATAAGGCCTAGTATTTCTCCATTGGGCACTCCCATCCTATTCGTGCCAAACAAAGATGGTTCTTTGCGTATGTGCATTGACTATCATCTACTGAATAAAGTTATTGTGAAAAACAACTATCCTCTTCCTATAATTGATGACCTGTTTGAACAATTGCAAAGTGTAAGTTATTTCTCAAAGATAGACCTTAGATCCGGCTATCATCAGCTTAAAGTAAGGGAATGTGACATTCAAAAGGTAGCTTTCAGAACCTGTTATGGTCAAATTGAGTTTCTAGTCATGTCTTTCAGACTAACCAATACTCCAACAGCTTTCATGGACCTCATGAATTGAGTGTTCAAATAGTATTTAGACATGTTTGTCATTGTAGTCATAGATAATATGCTTGTGTACTCCCATAGCAAGGATGATAATGCAGACCATCTTAGAACTATTTTGCAAACTCTTAGAGATCTCTAATTATTCACCAAATTCAGTAAATGTGAATTTTGGATAAGGTCAGTAGCCTTTCTTGGTCATATTGTTTCTGCCGATGGCATCAGAGTCGACCTCCAAAAGATAGAAGCTATAAGGAATTACCCTAGACCTATCTCTCCATTAGACATTAGGAGTTTATTGGGTCTAGTAGGTTATTACCACTTTTTTGTTGAAGGTTATCTTTTATCTCATCCCCTATGTATAGATTGACCCAAAAGAAAGTTAAGTTTCAATGGTCGGATTCCTGCGAGAAAATTTTTTAGGAGTTGGAGACTCGATTTACTTCAGCCCCAGTGTTAGCATTACCTGATAGTACAAACAATTTAATGGTGTATTGTGATGCCTCTAGATTTGATTTGGGCTATGTGTTAATGCAGAGAGATAAGTTCATAGCCTATGTCTATCTAGTTGAAGCCTTAAGAAAATAATTACCCAACCCATGATCTTGAATTAGTTGTTGTGGTGTTTGCTTTGAAAATCTAGAGACATTATCTGAATGGCACATATGTTGATATGTTCAAAGACCACAAAAGATTACAGAATGTGTTTACTCAGAGGGAGTTGAATCTACATTAGAGAAGGTGGTTGGAGTTGTTGCAGCACTATGATAAAGCACTATGATATGAGAGTGTTGTATCATCCGAACAAGGCAAACGTAGTGGCAAACACCCTTAGTAGGTTGTCTATGGGATGTGTTGCTCATGGTGAGAATGATAAGAAAGAGTTAGCTCAAGAAGTTCATCGTTAGGATAGATTTGGTATTAGGTTTGTTGATTCAGCTAAAGGTAATGTTTGGGCTCTAAAGTAGTTTTGAATCTTCTCTAGTTTAAAAAGTGAAGGAGAAACAAGATATGGATTCTAGTTTGGTCAAACCAAAAAAGTCAGTTAAATATCAAAAGGTAGAGGTTTTATCTCAAGGAGAAAATGGTGTGTTGAGACACCAAAGTAGATTGTGTGTGCCAAGTGTTGATGATTTGAGGCAGCAGATTATGGAGAAAGTGCATGGTGCATGGTAATCTATCCATCCAAGTGCTACCAAGATATACCACGACTTGTAGGAGATCTATTGGTGGAATGTTATGAATAGAGATATAGCGAAGTTTGTGGCTAAGTTTGCAACCTTTCAACAGGTTAAGGTAGAGCACCAAATACCTGGTGGTATATTTCAAGAGTTTGGTATCCCCACTTGGAAGTGGGAAGAGGTGACTATTGATTTTGTGACTGGTTTACCCCAATCACGTAGTCATCAAGATTTGATATGGGTTATTTTAGATAGATTGACTAAGTCAATGCATTTCTTGCCAGTTCACACATCATATACTTCTTAGGATTATGCTAACTTGTACATCTGAGAGTTAGTTGGATTGCATGGAGTTCCCTTGTCTATCATTTCATATAGGGGTACTCAGTTCACTTCCTAATTTTGGAAAGCCTTTGAGAAGGGTCTAGGTACCCAACTCTATCTTAGTTCAGCTTACCACCCTTATATGGATGGTCAAGAAAAGAGGACCATCCAAATTCTAGAGGATATGTTAAGGGCATGTGCTATTGATTTCAAAGGTAGTTGGGATGAGCATTTGTCATTGATTGAGTTTACTTATAACAACAACTATCATGCTAGAATTAGAATGGTTCCTTTTTAGGCTCTTTATAGGAGGAGATATAGATCACCCATAGGGTCGTTTGAAGTGAGTAAGGTCTCTTAGCTTGGGCCTGATGTAGTGTTTGAGGACATGCAAAAAGTTAAGTTGATTAGACAAAGATTGAAAATAGACTAGAGTTATCAGAAATCCTACGCAGATATGACAAGAAGGGTCCTCGAGTTTGAAGTTGGTAAATTTGTGTATTTGAAGATTTCACCCATAAATAGGGTGAAGAGATTCGGAAAGAAGGGGAAGCTTAGTCCCCGGTATGTCGGCCCTCATAGAATTTTGAGTTATGTTAGGAAAGTAACTTATGAGCTTTAGTTGCCCGAAGACATATCATTCGTTCATCATGTATTCTACGTCTCTATACTTAAGAAGAGCATTGGTGACTCCACCGTTGTAGTTCCTTTAGAAAGCTCAAATATACAGAATAACCTTATGTACAAAGAGATTCTGGTTGAGATTTTATATCATTAGAACCGTAGACTAAGGAAAAAAGAAGTTCCCTTGGTCAAATTCCTTTGGCAAAATCAATCGGTTGAGGGCACCACTTGGGAAACTAAAGCAGACATGTGAGCTAAGTACCCTCACCTCTTCATCGCAAACTCAGATCTAGCCGAATGTACTACTCTTCCTTAATCCAGTTCTTTTCCAATGATACATTCAGCTATGTAGTTGTACTCATGTAAGTTCATGCACTCACAGAATTACTTAAAAGCTTAGAATGATTTCGATTCTGCTGCTTAGTTTACTTCAGTTCAGTATTCAGTTGTTCGGAGTACCATCTAGCATCCTAGGAATTAGATTTTGGGGTGGTACAAAAATAGAAATAGAGCCTAACATGAATATCTGCTATCCTAACTCCGGAGGATCTGAGCTAGCATTAATAAAACATAGTAGGCCTGATACGTCAGTACATAAGCATCATATACTGGTATGAAAGCAGACAGAATAATAGCTAGACAAATACTGAAGCTCATATGAGTCAAATCGTAAAGTGAAAAAATGTATAAGACAAAAAAAACACATATACTATATGAACTGATAACTTATGCACCTCCCATATTAGTATCATATATAATATTTATAAAAAAAATTTATCATAATATCGGACCTATACTTCACCTAGCTGATGCACTTATCCTATAATTCGTACAAATGATCATAAGATAGCCTTCCAAAGGTAATTTGAGGCAAGTATAAAGCATATGTTTCTCACATACTGATTGCTATTAATCCAAATACATAACTATAATCACAGCCTGTATCCAGATACGCCCCACCCATGGGCTCACTATGAGGGTTTGCCCGTAGGCCATATATGCCATATGTTTGCTCGAGTCACAAAAACCAGTACATGACATTCCAACTGACTTCAGTTACAAATAATTACACAAAGGTAGGTATGCCCAATGGTTGGTCTCGCTATTGTGGTCTGATCTTGATCCTATGCACATAATCATGTCAAGAAATATGCCAAACCAAACCTATGTACCCTCTCTTTGTTAATGATTATAAAATAATGCCTTAAAGTCCTATGACATATGGTTTATGATACTGATAATTTAGCTACCATATATAAGTTAAACTATATTATTACTATTTACTACTAATGTGTAAGGGCTTCAAATGTAGAAACTTATGATAACATGGAAGTATCATGAAAACTTAACACAAAGAAGGAAAGATAGATACTCATATGCTTGATGGTAGAGCGAAGGAATGATATGTAAGGAAATATAAAGATTCTACTTTCGCATTTTGAGAGTTATATTAACATTGACAAAAAGAAGTACATGACGTAGGGGGTACCTTAGCGACGGGGAAGGGTTTAACTTTACATACCTTAATATTTTATTAGCTATGATAGTAATTCAAGCTTCAAGTAATCAAACTTGTAAAATTAAAGCCTTTATCCTTCCAACCACTAGTTCCTACTATCCAATACGCAATTCACTAGCTACAAGAATAACATATATATCCATAAGTAATTTACCATAGTATTTAGTAACTTATTCCAATAATCTTCACTTAAGTATTAAATTAATCGAATTCCTTAACAAGAACGAAATAGATTATAACTTTTCTAACATATACACTTCAAGGGTAAAACTACCCTAATCAGTAGAAATTTCTAAAACATCACACTACCAAAATTCCATCTCTTTTGAGAATCTTAGTTGCAAACCCATCTCAAGAAGTAGTACAAAAATTTAAATTAAATGATAATTAACAACTTATACTACACCCCGATATATTCTATGATTAAATTCAAATATGAGGTGAAGAAATTACCTTTTTGATATTAATTTTCAATTTGAGTTCTTGAGAATTCTTGGTAAAACTAATAGTTTCTAGCAATTAAGAACCATGGGACGTGTCCTCTTGAAGGAATACTTTTCTTACCTTAACGATCCTTCCAATTTTTTTATCAAGAGCAAAAATATCAGCTACGCAAGGACCTACAGTTCACTCATGTTCAGGGAATGTTTCTTATTGAAAGGAATGAAAAATTTCCTTTACTTCCACTTTATATATATATTATTATTATATTTAAAAAAAAGAATTGTCCAAGGGCCCCCAGAACTTACACACTCAAAACATATATAATATTACAATACTTCCAAGTCTTTATCTTAGCAGAAATAACATACAAATAGCATCTATATATAAATATTCTACTCCATTTTTTTCCTTTGTACCGTAATTTCTTTCTAGACCAAGCTTGTACTTGATTTAAAATTTTCATGAGATACCACAAATTTATACAATGTTTTCATGGAATGATTATTGTATGGTTTTAAGATTTTCAAATAGATGTTGTGATTTTAGTATTAAATTCTTGGTTATGGTTTTCCCATATTTTAATTATGTTTTTCATACGTTAAATGGTGGTTTGGATAATTGGTTGCGTGGGAATGTTAATTGGTAATTAGATTTGGTTTAGGAATAGTATGCCCCCAACATGTTATATAATATACCGAAGATAATGCTTTTACTATATTATTGGACTTTTAATTGAACTATTACATGGTATGATTCGGTAATTGAATCCTAAATATTTTAAATGGTTTAAATGGTTTGGAATGGATAAATCGTAGGGTTTTATTGTCATGGTTTTGGTGAATTAAACGTCCTTCTGGGTTTCATGGGATTCCTCCTACAAAACTTACTAATGAAATACTTGTGAGGTACATCGGACTCCGCTAAGTTAACTTGGTAATGTATTCTATGGGTACATAGGAATCCCTTTACATAAAATGGTTTGCTAATGACATTGCTTGCAAGCTATATTCGTCATGAAGACACCACTTTTTATAGCCTTGGTTAATAATAATGTAATAATGCTTTGGTTTATTGGAAATTGATTTAATTAGGCACTAATGGTGGGGTATGATAGCTAACCATGAAGGTACGAGTCCAAAGGATGGACACTAAAAATTCATGTTTGCCGATATGAGGGATTTTTCATAGTGACCATATATGATACTATGAGGTACATGGGAATCCTCTATGTACAGTGTACATATGTATCATAGAGAGTGAAGGGTACTTAGGAATCCCCTACTTTTATGGTATCTCGGGTTCGTGCGGCTATATGTATTAGGGCCCGTTCAGGGGGTTACACTGGACCCATATATCCCGTGAGTGGTTTTAGGATGGTTAGCTACACATACCTAGGTTAATGGTATTAAATTTAAGCTACCTAATTCCCTTTACCGGCATAGTTATATATATTATATGTGTGGTATATATGCTTGTAGCTTGCTTAGTTGGTTTTACTGGATAGCAATATTTTATCCTTATCTTGATTACTTTCTAGAATTCACCTGATAACCCATCCTCTAGCGGTTGTATCCCCACGTGATACAAGAATCGACCATTCTACTCCTCCTACTTAGTGATCATATTTTGAGATCAATTTGATTGGATTAAAGTTGTTAGCTTCCATATTCCAGAAGGCTCTATTTCATGTTTATGGATGGTTTTATGCACTTTGTATATTTTATGATTATTAGTTTTTGCTATGGTTGGTGGTATGTCCCAATAGAATATTAGTTTTCTTTTGGTTATAGGCTTGTGTGGAACTACTATACGTTGGTATGGGTGAGATCAGTATTGGTGTCAACCTTAGTATTTGCATAGCTATTTGGGCTAATATTGTTGGAATAAAATTCTCATTGTTCCATTATTTTATGTTATGTTGTGGAACTTGGTGTGGTTATGGTTTGGTTTTGGCTTATGGTATTGGTTTGGTTTTGGTTATCGTTTGGGTTTTTGATGGTTGGCATTGGTTTGGTCAATCTTGGTTATAGACCTATCCCATAGTCTTGATTTGTGTAATTACACGCTATCTTGTTATATGTTCTAAATTAATCCACCTCAGTGTATATTTAGGATGGTTGGGCTGAGTATCAGTGGTGATCTCCAATCTTGGTTGGACCTAGGATGCCCATATGACAAGGACCCTGGTCGGGTCATGCCAAGTTAGTATTAGAGCTTTAGGTTCATGGTAAATTAGGATTCCACAAATTAGTGTCAAGTAGAGTCACTTTTATTGATGTGTAGCTCACCATACTCATAAGGGAGAGGCTACAAAACATTTAGGAATGTTTCACTTTATTAGTATTCTATTTTCAAGCTGCAAGGTCTAAGGTTCTTTCTAATCTTGGTTTGTTCGCTTTTTAGATCATGCCTTGATGATCCGAGTTGTAAGGTAACTCTTCTATCACAACTGGAGTCAATGTTAAAGAAACACGTACTACTCATGGGATTCATATTCGGTCTAGGGGTCCAGTCCCGGATATTTATTGAGTTCCACTAATTGATATAAGTCCTCCTCAATGTAAGGTGACTAAGGTATAATTTCACTAATTTATTCATGCTATTACACAGTTGGTTATTTCTCAGGCTAAGCGAGGCATATGTGGTGTTCCATGTACTGAGGCCACAAGGGTTGGCCAGTTTATGAATATAAATATTCTTACTTTTACTGGTGTGAAGATAGAGGAGCATCCTCAGGGTTTCTTGGGTGAATAGAGAAAATTTTTAGGGTGATGTAGGTAATGAATATGAAAGGAGTGAATTTTGCTGCTACCAGCTCAACGGTATGGCGTACCAATAGTACGAGGAGTGGAATAGGGTGAGAGGTGATGTTGAGTAGTCGACTTTGTCGGAGACTTTCTCTAATACTTTTCCAGACTGCTTCTTTCCTGAGTAGTTGAGGGAAGCAAAAATTGAGAAGTTTATTAATTTTAGGCAACGAAAACTGTCTGTCAAGGAATATACCTTGAAGTTCCATCAATTGTCAAGGTATGCTCCAAATATGGTGTCTAATATATGGGAAAAGATGTGAAAGTTCACTTCTAGACTATCTTAGGAGTTGATCCTTCAAAGGAAGACTTCATTGTTGACCAATGATATGGATTTCTCTCAGTTGATTTTCCATATGTAGCAGGTGGAGGAAGAAAAGAGAAAGTAGGTTGAGTTTGGCGAAAGAAAGGGTAAAAAGTTCAGGTGATCTGAACAAAGTGGTGGGCAATAGCAAGGTGGCCGAGATGGTGGTAAATGGCCAAAGAAGTAGTGGGGGAGTTTTAATTTATTCTCCACTACTAGTACTCCTTATCTGAAATAGTTGGGTTCTAGGTATCAGTATGGTGGCGATAATATCCCGACACAAGGTGCCTAATCTCAGGCAAGTGAAGCTCAGTCAGCCTCATCAGGCCCTTCTTATTAGTTTTGTGGTATGTTGGATAAGGGTTTCTGTGGTGAGGGGAGGCAATGGTGTTTCAAATATAGTCAGTAAGGCCATATGTTTAGAAACTTTATGGTTGGTAATGGTTCTCCAGGAGCGGTCAAGCCTTCTATTGATTTATCTTTTTCTTCTGCACCTAAGGGTGCTGCTTCTGTATCTATTTCTGCTTCTAGTACTAGCACAGGCCAGAATAGGTTATATGCTCTTGCTACTCGATAAGAATTTGAGGCATCACCTGATGTCGTGACTGGTGCATTACAACTCTTTTATTGTGATGTGTGTTATTTGCTTGATCCGAGGTCCACTCACTCTTATGTGAACCCATTTGTGGCTATGTATTTTGATTTTAATATTGAGGTTGTTTTGGATCTTTTTTTTTATTTCTACCCCGGTAGGTGACTCATTTATTGCTAAAGGAGTTTATAGGGGGTATATGGTATCTGTCTATGGTAGATAAACTTTTCTGGATTTATTTAAACTTGATATGGTGAATTTTGATGTTATTTAATGGATGGATTGGTTACAGTCTTATTACTTGTCCTTAGATTGAGTGGTAGGGTGGTTCCCTTTTTCCTAGGAGAAGTTTTATTTCTTATCTTTGAGCTCAGAGGTTAATCTCTAAAGGGTGTCTCCATCATCTAGTTCGAGTTAAAAATTCTAAATCAGAAGGTCTTTCCATATATTCAGTCCTAGTGGTAAAAGAGTTTCCTGATGTCTTTCTGAATGTTCTACCTAGTGTTCCTTTGGATATGGAAATTGAGTTTGGTTCTAGAAACTCATCCACTATCTATTTCTCTTTATAGAATAGCTCTGGTTGAGTTGATGGAACTCAAGGAGCTACTTAAAGATCTCTTAGATAAGGGTTTCATCTATTTTAGTGTTTTCTTTTGGGGTGCACCAGTTTTAATCATGTAAAATAAGGATGGTTCCCATCGTATGGGTATTGACTATCGGTAATTGAATAAGGTAACGGTCAATAACAAGTTACTCTTCTAAAGATAGATGACTTGTTTGATTAGTTTCAAGGTTCTAAGTTCTTTTCTATGATAGATCATCGATCTGGGTATCATCTACTTAAGATTAGGGAGGAGGATATCCCAAAAATGACATTCCAAACTTGGTATAGGCACTTTGAGTTCATGGTTTTTTCATTTGGTTTGACAAATTCCCTAATGGTATTTATGGATTTCATGAATAGAATTTTCAGGTAGTTTCTAGATCTTTTTGCCATTGTGTTCATTGATGACATTTTGTCTTATTCTAAGAGTGAGGTGGATCATGCTTATTAGCTCCGTGTGCTATTGCCAACCTTAAAGGAGAAACAATTGTATGCAAAGTTATCTAAGTATGAGTTTTGACTGAACATTAGAACTTTTCTTTGTCATATTATTTCTAGTGATGGGATCATGAAAGATCCACAAAAGGTGGGTGTAGTAAAAAGGTGGCCAAGACTTATGGCTCCAACTGACATTCTAAGCTTCTTAGGTTTGGCTGGGTATTATAGGCTGTTTGTGGAAGGTTTCTCGATGATAGCTTCCCTATTTACTAAGTTAAATCAAAAAAAGGCAAAGTTTTCTTGGTCGGATGTTCTTGAGTGGAGTTGCAAGAATCTTAGGATAAGCTAACTTTGGCTTTGAATTCGACATTGCTGGAAGGTAATAAGGGGTTTGTGGTTTATTGCAATGTGTGAAGGGTGGGACATTGTTGTGTTTTGATGCAGTATAGGAAGGTAATTGCCTATGCTTCTTGGAAGAAGGTACATAATATGAATTATCCTACTCATGATTTGGATCTTTTAGCGGTGGTCTTTACTTTGAAAATTTGGTAGCATTATTTATATGGAGTGCATGTGGACATCTTTTCTGATCATAAAAGTCTACAATAAGTGTTCACTCAGAAGGAGGTAAATCTCAAGTAAAGGAGATGGTTGGAGCTTCTCAAGGACTATGATATAAGTATTCACTACCTCCAAGGTAAAGCTAACGTAGTTGTTGATGCTCTTAGCCAGTTATCCACGAGGAGTTTGGATTAGCTGGAAAAGGGGAAGCAGGAATTAGTGAAGGATATTCACCGTTCGGCTAATCTTGGAGTTTGTCTCTTGGACTCCAATGATGGTGGACTGATGGTATAGGAAGTGGTTCGGATATCTCTTGGTACAGAGATCAAAGAGATGCAAATGCTAGATCCTATCTTGATGAAAATCCAGAGTGATATAGGTGGTCAAATGGTGATGTTATTAGAGGTCAGTCATGATAGCACCTTAAGGTACCAAGGACGGCTATGTGTTCCTAACGTCAATGGTTTGTGACAAATGGTTTTTGCGGTGGTGCATGAATTGTTCTATGTTGTTCATCCTGATTCGAAAAAGATATATCATGATCTTAAAGAGATGTATTCGTGGAATGGTATTAAAAGGGATGTGGCTGATTTTATGGCCAAATGCATGGTGTTCAAACAATTTTAAGTTTTGTAAATAAGACCTGGTAGGTTGTATTAAGAGATTGATTTACCTCAATGAGAATGGGAGGTAATCATTATGTATTTCGTTATCAGTATTTTATGATCTCAAAACCAATTTAATTTGTTTTGGGCCATCATAGATAGGATGATAAAGTCCGCTCACTTCTTTCCAGTTCGGAATAAATTTTAGTCTGAGGATTATGCGAGGTTGTATCTTCAGGAGAGTTTAAAGCTGCATGGGGTACCTATTTCTATTATCTCTGATTATGGTACACAACTTTCATCTTACTTCTTAACGTCGCTTTAAAAGGGGTTAGGTACTAAGGTTAGTCTGAGTACTGCTTTTTATTTGTAGATAAATGGACAAGTTGAGTGGACTATTCAGACATTAGAGGATAAGCTACGGGTATGTGTGATTTATTATGGTGGTAGTTAGATTGAGCATCTACCTCTGGTAGAGTTTGATAACAATAATAGTTACCATTCTAGTAGTGGGATGGACCCTTTTGAGGCATTATATGGTAGGAGGTGTAGATCTCCTACTGGGTGGTTCAAACTTTGTGAGGCAGACATGTTTTCTCCGAATTTGGTTTATCAGGATATGACAAAGATGAATGTGATTCGAGATAGTCTTAAGGCTACCTAGAGTCACCAAAAGTGCTATATAAATGTAAGGCATAGATACTTGGAGTTTGAGGTTAGGATAAGATGTTACTAAAGGTATCTCCCATGAAGGGAGTGATGCAGTTTGGTAAAAAGGGGATGCTCAGTCCCTGATATGTTGGCCCTTATGTATTTTTGCAGAGGGTTGGTTATATGGCATATGAATTAGAGTTACCTTATAGTTTGAGCTCCATTCATCCGGTATTTTATGACTCTATGTTTAGGAAGTGTCTTAGTGATCATTCTATAGTGGTTTCTTTAGAAGGATTGGGTATCTCGGATTCATTGTCTTATGAAGAAGTCCTGGTTGCGTTATTAGATCGGCAGGTTTGTTTCTTATAAACCCAGGATTTGGCCTCAGTTAAGGTTCTATAGAGAAACCACAAGGTAGAAGAGGCTAAATGGGAAATAGAAGCGGACATAGAGTCCCAATATCCACATTTATTCTCTACCTCGGATATTCATGCGGAAGGTATCTGTCCTTGATTACATCATTATTTTCTGACTTAGTTAATGGTTAGAGCAGATTCTTGTAGCTTTATTTACTAACTTGGTTAAAGTTTATATTGATATTTGATAATGCAAATGAATCATGCTTGTGTTTAAGCTACCCTTGTCCATCATTCGGTGATGAATGATCCTAGTAGGCGAGACTGAAACACCCTAGGTTTGGGACACTTAGAAAATTTTCTAAATTTCAAGGTTTTGGACAACAGATGACTAGTGGATACCAGTCATATACTGCGGTATGAGTGGTATGCCTTGGTCATATACTGACCAGTGTTTGTTGGTGGGTTGGACTGGTTTCTAGAATGGGTCTGACTTGGGTTGGTACGAGTCATATAGTTTGATATGGGTTATTTTTTTTTGGTTTTTCCTATACATGATCTAATGCTTATTAAAATAGCTTGGATACTAGTACAAGTGGATCACTACGAGCCATAGGCCAGGGTACGAGCTGTACCATAGACTCATATAGTGGACAATGTGCAAACCTCTTATGATTTTTTTCTACCGTAGGTACGGGTCAAGGGTACTAGTTGTATTCTTGGTTACGACTTGGTTTGGGTAAATTCTATATTGGAAAGTCTTGGGTCTAAAAAGGAGGCCTAGGGTATGAGTGGTAGGCACCACTCGTATTGAAGAGTACGACCGGTATGGTATAGTCGTACCCTATAAGGGGATTTTTGTGCAGTTTAAGTGGGGGCAATAATGATATAACACAACTTAACATCTTAAGTCCCCACGACTTATAAACCATCTGGGAGATTATTTACTCTATTATTCTCTCATTAATCACTTAGAAAACTCTCTTAAACATACTATAATTCCATCTATGGCTTTTGGGTGAGGAAAGGCTAGGGTTTTACTAAGGTGATCAATTTAGGGCTTGATTGGGTTATTTCTCTCAATCGTTATAATATAAGGCATGATATTTTTCCCTCATTGTCAGTTCCAACTAAAGGCATGATTTATACAATGTTTTCATAGCATGATCATTGGATGGTTTTAGGGATTTCAACTATATTTTGGGGTTTTGGTATTAAATGCTTGGTAATGGTTTTCCCATGTTTTAATTATGTTTTCACATGCCTTAAATGGTGGTTTTGATAATTGGTTGCATGGGAAAGGTCAATTGGTAATTGGATTTGGTCTTGGAAATACTATGCCCCATACATGTTATATAAAATGCCAATGATAATCCTTTTACTATATTATTGGAGTTTTAATAGAACTATTGCATGGTATGGTTTGGTAATGGAACCCTAAATTTTAAATATGGTTTGGAATGGAAAAATAGTAGGGTTTGATGGTCATGGTTTTTGTGAATTAAACTTTCTTGTAGAGTATATGGGATTCCACAAAGGAAACTTAATAATGGAACTCCTGTGGGGTACATAGGAATCCTCCAAGTTAACTTAGTAATGTAAGCTATGTGTATATGGGAATCCCTTTACCATAAATGGTTGGCTAAGGACATTTGTTGCATGCTATAGTTGGTACAACAATACCACATCTTATAGCCTGGTTAATAATAATAGAATAATAGTTTAGTTGTTTGTAATGGTTTTAATTGGGCAATAATGGTAGGGTGTGATAGATAACTTTGAATGTGCGAGTCCAATCAATGAACACTGGAAAATCATGTTTGCCGAGATGAGTGGTTGGTTATTGTGACCATATATTATACTATAAGGTACTTGGGAATCCTCTAAGTACACTATACATATGTATCATGGAGAGTTAAGGGTACTTGACTATCCCCTGCTTTTATGGTATCTCCAGTTCATACGACTATACACATCGATGCCCGTTCAGGGGGTTACACTAGACCTATTTAGCCGATTGGTGGTTTAGGATGATTAAGCTACACATACCCAGGATAATGGTTTTAAATGCATTATAAACCTAGTTCCCTTTCCCGGCATGGTTATATATATATTATATGTGTGTTTTGTATGCATATGGTTGGCTTACTTGGTTTTATTGTATGGCATTATTCTATCCTTATCTTGAGTACTCTCTAGAGTTCTCCCACTAACCCATACTAGGGCAACTATATCCTTACGCGATGTAGAAACCTATCATTCTACTTCTGCTTGGTGATCGGATTTCGGTATCGAATCAATTGGATTGAAGTGGTGAGCTTCCATATTCCAGAAGTCTTTATTTCATGTTCATGGATGTTTTACATAGTTTAGATATTTCATGGATTTTTAGTTTATCTATGGTTGGTGGCATGTTCCAACAGGATATTGGTTTCCTATTGGTTAAAGGCTTTTATGGAACTACTATGATTTGGTATCGGTGGGATCGGTATTAGTTTGAACCTTAGAATTGGAATTGGTATTGGGGTTGATACCTTTGGTCTAAATTTCTCACTATTCCATCCTTTTATTTTATATTATGGAACTTGGTTTTTTATGATTTGGTTTTTGCTTATGGTTATTGTTTTGTTATGGTTATCAATTGGGTTTGGGACTGTTGGGCTCATTTTTGTTGGTCTCGATTATTGGCCTCTCCCAGAGTCAAGATTTGTTTAATTACACGCTATCTTGTTGTATATTTATAAATCATCCGGATCATAGTCTATGCAGGATGGTTGGGAAGGGTATCGGTGGTGGTCTCTGGTCCTAGTTGGACCTGGGATGCCCATTGTGACAAGGCTCCTGGTCTGGTCGGGTCGATATACAACGATGGTTATGATGTCTATTCTAACAATAATGGAACCATTTCCATAACAACTCTAGTAGTGTTATTCTTGATTTAAATATTTTATTGTCACTATGTCCAATTTGTTTACCATTTTATAGTTTAACAATATCCTGGCATCCACACATTCATACTTATCATTCAAAGAATAATTATAGTATAAATAATATCAGTTTTATATTCACTTATTCATAATGCATATCTCAATACTCAGTACATTTAAAAGTACTAATCTCATACCTCTTCTACCTATATTTTTCATCTGACATATAGTGTATTTTGTAGGGTTTATTCTCTACTTTTCTTAGTCTTGTATGATACCTACTAGGTACGTGTGGAACATACTCACCCCTACTATACGATTTTGGTGCAGATCCTAGCTTGAATGAACCTCACAATAGTTGATTTGGGGGATACAATACATGTTATGACATAACAGTTGGATTATTGCTTCTGAAGTATACTACTGCCTTTCCTTGTATAGATTATGTCTTTATTTGTATTCAGAGACAGAGTTGTTCCTGTTTTTTATATCTTATATATTTTGATCTTGAGTTGTTCTAGTTAAGTTCTTACAATGTGATATAAGATTTTGCATTTATTTTGTATCATTGACTATGTATTTCATCTTTACTGTATATATGTATTGTTATACTCCACTCTAAGAGTCTTTCTGTGGGTATTGATATTTTTTTTCTCAATTCATATCACTTTAGAAGATAGGCTTACTTGTCAAGGCTTGTCATCACAGATGCCATCATGACCCTTAATTTTTGGGCAGTGAAAAATTAGTATCAGGGACAGTTTTATTTCTCAGTGATGTAAGAATGAGATATCTAATAGAGTGTCATAGATCGGTACGTATATATCTATATCTATCATCGTAAGCTGTAGGATGTCCTTCGGAAATTTCCATTACTTTGTTCCTTATCATATGGATTTCCTTCATACCTTGTGTTTTAAGTGATATTTTAGTCTTTGTAGAATAGATAGTGATAACTATATCTCGTGAGGCTATAGATGTTGATCCTTCATCTAAGAAGAGAGCCCTATCTACAAGGTGGGTAGTAAGTCATATAGATGGGCTCGAGGAAGTTAAAAACCACATAGATTTACCCTGTCTAGGAAAACTGTTAGATGACTTTCCCCTATGCCATGTTTAAGCATGTTAAGGGGTATGGGTCCTATTTTTATTCCATCAAGTTCTTCTACCCCAGTCTTTAGAAAGGTTGTTAGTTTGATTTTTGACCCATTTGGAGGGTGCTCCTTTGAGTGTAATTTTGGTTCCCCTATCTTCAAGTGTTGTACCTTCATCTGTGCCAGAGTCTGCTTATGGTTTCCCTCCAGCCTTGAGTATGGATCCTCCAGTAGTACCTAGTTTTCCCTTTTGAATATAATAGACTATGAGTGTTATTCAACCTTCAGTGCCTGGATCTGATTATAGTATTCTAACATCAGGAGTTCAACCTTAATCCATAGTACCTCCTCAAGTTAGATCTTAGGCTACTAGATTCACTATGCCTCCTTTCATTGTGAGCATAGTTATTTCTTTTGAGGATCAAAAGTAGTTTAAGAGGTTCACTTATTTTGGTTCTTCTTGATTTAATGGTAATATATGCGAGGATGCCTTTGACATATTCATTGACTATCGTGAGAAGTTACATAACCTAGGTTCACTTGTGTCGCATGGTGTTGTGTATACTACTTATTAGTTGAGAGATGTCACTAGAGATTGGTTGATGTCACTTGTTAGCTGCGAATCTCTTGACTGACTCGAGATGACTTATGATAAGTTTGTTGAGGCCTTTGGTGAGATTCATACCTTACAGTCTGAAAGATCGATGAGAGATGAGATTAACAACTTCGAGCAGGGTTTTATGACTATTGCAGAGTATGAGACCCTTTTTTATGCCTTGTTTAGATATTTCTATGTAAGCATTGACAATGAATTTGAGAAGATTCAAATCTTCGTAAAGGTGTTGGATGTTTCTCTTTAGTTAGCCATGACTCAAATGATAGTTTATGGTGCATCTTTTCAAATTATAGTGAATTATGCTAAGATGAACGAGGATATTCTTTAAGCATCTCAGGGTAGCGCCAAGAAGGTGTATCATACGGGAGAGTTCTAAGGTCATACTTCTTGAGGTAGGGATTTTAGAGGTTTATGTGGGTATAACGGTAGACCAGTGCGGGCAACCTTATGGATTTTTTGTTGTGGATCTTCTAGTTTAGTAGTTTTGAGTAGTCGTGCTAGTCTAGTTGTACCTCTCCCAATTAAGTTGGTCCATAGAGTTTGCTATGTCTATGATTATTTAATAAAATATCATCCTAAAAGAGAACCAATAATCGAGAAAGTCCTCATCTTTTGGAGGCCAAGCCTTTCCTGAAAAAGCCATCAGTCCCTATGAGACTGCCTATTTAGCAAAGGACTTCTCCCATTGTATGTTTAGAGCTACTATTATTTTGGATGTGAGAGGTAAAGGTTCTACCAGTGGTGTGTGAGGCAGAGGTAGTGGAGCTTGTGGGGTTAGTTATGTGGCTATTCAGCCAGCCGGTAGTTTTGATTCTGTTCATGAGCCTCTTGCTATGCCTATTCGTGTATCTATCCCTATAGAAGACTATAGTGGTGTATTGAGTGTATCGATCATGTATTGTATATATCAAAGACTTACTTGTCTTAGATATGGTTGACTTTAACATCATTTTGGCTATAGATTGGTTGGCTCCTTACTATTATATCCTATACTGTTATGCTAAGATCGTTACTTTAGTTCCACTAGGTATACCAAGGATAGCTTGGAATGGTGTTTTTTATTAAGCTCCCAAGTAGGCTATACCTTATATTAGGCTCATTTCTTAGTTGAAAGCGGATTTTTATCTTATTTGGCTTATATTCGTGGTAGTGGAGTTACTTCACCGCCCTATTTATATTATGATTAGCATGTTCATGTGTTCATGGATAAGTTTTCTGTGGAATACCCTAGTATGCCTCTAGATCGTGATATTGGCTTTGCCATTGATGTTAATCAAGGAACCAAACATATTTTTATTTAACCTTATACGATGTCCCAAGCCAAGTTTAAGGAATTGAAAGATCAGTTGTAGGAGTTGTTAGATAAGGGATATATATAACCTAGTGTATCACCTTGGGGTGTGCCTATTTAGTTTGTAGAGAAAAAATGATGCGTCTATTCATTGTATTGATGATTTATTTGATTATCTTTAGGGGTGCTTCGATATTTTTAAAGATTGATTTGAGATTTGGGTATCACCAGTTGAGGATCAGAGTCTTGGATATTCCTAACATAGGTTTTCGTACTGAGTATAGTTATTATGAATTCTCGGTCATGTCTTTTAGGTTAACCAATGCCCCAGCAATATTTATAGAGTTGATGAATTCAGTATTTTTACCTTATTTGACTTCTTTGTTATTGTATTTATAGATGATATCTTGGTTTACTCAAAGAGTGAGGTGGATCATGAGGAGCATTTGTATAGTTTCCTTCAGAGACTAAGGGATGACAAGTTGTATTCTAAGTTCTCCAAGTGTAGTTTTTTGTTGGAGTCTGTCTCTTTCTTGGGTGACTTAGTGACTAAGAATGGTATTATGGATGATCCAACCAAGATTGAAGTGGTTCGTAATCAAGCTAGACCAACTTCACCCACTAAGATTCAGGGTTTGTTGGCTTGGCAAGCTACTATAGATGTTTTATCGAGGTTTTTTCATTTATTACAGCTTCATTGACCAAGTTGACCTAGAAAAAGATTTCTTTTTGGTGGTTCAATGATTATGAGGTTAGTTTCCTAAAGAAAGTGTATTTATTGTTGTCAGCTCTTATTTTGACTCTGCCTAAGAAGGGCTTAGGTTTTATCATCTTTTGTGATGCTTCAGGTGTTGGGTTAGGCTCTGTATTGATGCAGGAGAAGGTGATTATGTATGATTCTCTCTAGGTGAATCCCCATGACAAAATTTATCCCATACTTGATTTGGATTTATGTGCGATGGTTTATTCTTTTAAGTTGTTGAGGTACTACTTGTAGGAATCTACTGTGAGATTTTATCAGATCATCATTTCATTTAGTACTTCTTCCCCATCAAGATCTTAATATGAGGTAGCAGCATTGGCTTAATTTTCTTAAGGACTATGAATTTACTATTTTCTAACATCCGGGCAAGGCTAATGTAGTTTCCAGATGCCTTGAGCTGAAAGTCAACTAACATGGGGAGCTTGGCCCATCTTTTGACCCAAGAGAGGCCTTTGGCCTTAGAGGTTTAGTCGTTAGCTAACCAGATAGTTAGGCTTGATATTTTGACACCTAGGTATGTTTTGACATTCGTAGAGGCTAGGTCATCTTTGATGGAGAAAATTCGAGCTCATCTGATTGATGATGTGTGATTAAGATTGATTTGGTATAAGGTATTGAATGGTAAGGCTAAGTAAGCCTCACTTAATTCAAATGGTGTTTTGAGGATTGGAGGTTGCATCTGTATAATGAGTATGGGTAATTAGATTAGACTGATTTTTGAGAAGGCAATTTTTCCAGGTATTCCATCCATTTAAGACTAACGAGGATGTATCATTATTTGAGACAACATTACTGGTGGGGTGGTATGAGGAAGGATATAGCTTACTTTGTAGCTCATTAAGATTGTTTTAGTAGGTGAAGACCGAGTATTTGAGGCCTGATATTTTGCAACAAAGGTTACCCAATACCGAAAGGAAATAGGAATGAATCACTATGGACTTTATGGCTGGGTTGCCTCATCTTCTTGTTGTTTTGATAGTGTTTGGATCATCGTGGATGGATTGACCATTTTTGCACATTTATTTTGGAACAAGTTTCTTTTAGTGCCAAAAGATTGGCTCGTATCTATATTCGAGAGATCATGCATCTTCACGTGGTGCTAGTGTCTATTATCTCAAATCAAAGATCAGTGTTCACATCTCAATTTTGGAAGGATTTTAAGGATGAGTTGGGTACCTAAGTTGATCTTTGTATAACACTTCACCCCCAGGCCGATGGTCAGTTAGAGTAGAATATTCAGGTCTTTGAGGATATGCTTAGTTCTTTTGTAATGGACTTTACTGGTCAATGGGAGCAACATCTATCTTTGATGGAGTTTGAGTATAATAATAGCTACCATTCCAATATTGATATGTCTCCTTTTGAGGCTTTTTCTTATAGGCATTGTCACTCCCGAGTTGGTTGGTATGAGGTTTCTGAAATAAGACCTCGAGTCACATTCGGGCGTCGTGAGTCTTTGGAGAGAGTTCAAATAATTCAGGATAGGCTTCGAGTGGCTTAGAGTAGGCAAAGTGCTATGCAGATAAAAAATATCATCCTTTGAGATTTAGTATTGTTGATTATGTTTTCCTTTGAGTTTTACCCATGAACAGTATGATGACATTTGGGAAGAGAGGCTAGCTTACTCCTCAAGTATATTAACACATTAGAGATTCTTCGAGCTATCAGTGGTGTGGCTTATGAGTTAGGTTTGTCCCAAGATTTACCATATATTCATAAATTTTTTTCAGGTTTCCATGATTTAGTGATACATTCCCGATGATTCATATTTTTATTTGTTGGGATTTAATTTAGTTAGATGAGAGGTTGTCCTTTGTTGAAGATCCAGTCTCTATCTTGGCTAGAGATGTTAGATGGTTGCATTCTAGCGATATTAGTATAGTTAAGGTCCATTACAGACATCGACAGGCAGATGATCCTAATTGGGAGGTCAAGTTTGACATGTGTAGTTATTATCCTAAGATTTTTATGATTTCAAGAAATTCCTTGCCTTTAATTCGAGGCCGAACTAAATTAACACGGGTGGATGATGTAATTACTTGATTTTTGTAATTTATGTGACATATGTATTCCTATGCAATTTGACCATTTTAACTTACCTCGTGGTTACTTTGTGGTATTTTTGTGGTAGGTCGATTAATGGCTTGGTTCTCGATGTATCTCGATGTTATTTATGTGATAATGTGATTTTTGGTGACTTAGAAAGCCTTATAATTGACTTTGATCAATATTTATTGATCTTTGGTTCGGATGACAAAACAGACTGCGCCAGTAGATCCGGAATGTAAATTTTAGAGTGGTGACATGGTTGGTATGATTTTATGGCCTTTATATCTCATTTTGATCCTCAATTCAGAAAGTTGTGAAATTTGATTTTAGGGGCAAACTTTGTGAAAACAATGTTTTTTTAAAATCTGATATCATAATTGAGTTATAAGAATTGAATTTGATAGGATAGCATATTTTAATTGCATTTGTGGGATTCCAAATTAATATCGAGGGGCCCGTGGAGACTTGGAATTCTCCAAGTCTCCAACTGGTGCACTCATGGATGAGACACTTTAGTTGCTTACGCGACTCATCATATTAGACAAAGTGTCTCATTCACAACATGGCTTTATTTGAAAACCCAGCATAAGTGATGACAGGGTCGCTTACGCGATACCCGCCTTCAGGCAAGGTATTACATTTGTAACACCTCATTACTTAAGCGGAAGTCTCTTATGCAACCCGATGATCGCATATGCAATCCTGGGTCCCTTAAAATACCTATGTTTTACTATTTTTTACCATTTTTTAGAATTGGAGCTTAGGGTTTCATAATTTTGAGCAATTTCCACCATTTCTAAGCTTGGGTAAGATCAAAGACACCTATTTCAACTACGTTTATTCAATTAGATCATTGAAATATTGCATAAATATGGATTTAAGAGTCGAAATTGGAAATTTTTGCCTGAGAGTCCTAAAAATTTTATTTCTCCAATTCAAACCCCAATTTTATCCCATTTTCACTTAGGTTAGCTTTCAATCTTATAATTATCACATTTCTCTCAATTTTATGGTCAAAACAACTCCAATTCTCAATTTTTAAATGGATTTTGGAGGGGGGCTGCCAGGTAACATTAAAAATAGTTTTTCATCAATTTGAACCTTGGTTTTAACTCGTTTTCAATGGGGTTTTAAGCTGCAGACTCCTAAGAGTATGGGGAACATGTTTCTAAAATAATATTATGATTTTACCCTTCTTTTTCAAAAATTCATTTTATGATCCATTTTTATCCCTAATAAAAATTAGATAATATGGGTATCGTTGTCTTTTTTTTTTATACATAGATTCTTTATTTTTATGTCTTATTTGATTCCAAGTCCGTTCGTAGAAGTAAGGCATCACAATAAATGCATTCGAACCCATTTTCAACATTTGAGGTAGGTTATGGCTTAACTTTAATTAGACAGGGCTGGGTAGTTAATATTGATACAAAATCATGTTAAGGGAGTGGGAACTAATCATGAAAAGGGATATATTTATCATTTTTTGCCCGTGTGGGGCCTATATATTTATGTTATTTGGCAGATTTGGAACATTATTTGCAAATGTGTGGCTGTGTGGTGTCATTTGTAGTATTATTAGCCCTGTGTATACGGAATTAGTTCTATCTTGTTTGATGAAAAATCCTAATGTTGTGTGAATGATGACGTTTAAGGTATTTATTATATTAGCACTTGGATTATGTTAAAATTCATGAATGTTTAGATTAATTTGTGGATTTTAGCTCACTTGATTGGTATATTTATTGGATATGGAATTTTTAATTCTTATTGGTTGTGAACATTACATCCTCACATTAGGTTCATTTGTATAATATTAGTACCACTATGAAAATACTTGAAATACTTAAAATACTAGCTTTTTCAGACAGAAAATGTGACATCTTTAAAATCCTCTACCGATGTATATGTCGGAAAGGAGACATCGATAGTGCTATTGGATATGGTTGTATACGGGTTGACGAACCCCCTATGGATCCTATGATAGGAAGCTTTAGCTCCGTAGGTATATATGAATGGTATGTGACAATATCGTGTATCACATCATCATTATCATCATCGTGAACAACATCCCCATTGTATTTGTATTTACATTGTACCTTTATTTGTGTTGCATTATCTTTCTTGATGTACATTTATCTATGTGTAATTATTTTTTCTCCTTGTATGTGTGATATTTGTCTACTTGTATTTCTTTCTCGTAATTGCTATGGTGTATGTGAATATTATAAAACTGTTAGTGGAAACAATTTGAGCTACCGTTTGGGATAATTTCTGGTTGCAGGTGACACGCCCTTATTTTGTATAGTGTATGCTTTATTTTCTACTTTGCTTAGTTAGCCTATGATACCTGTTGAGTACAAGTGGACTACACTCACCACTACTGTGCCCATTAGATGCAGTTCCGGGATCAAGTATACCTCATGGCTGTTGGTTCGGATGATACTTTGGAGGTATTAAAGGTAGTGGTTGGATTTTTGAATCCAGTGTTTACTACTGTCGTTCCTTATTTAGATTATGTCTTTATTTGTATTCATAGAAATAGTTGTTTCTATTTTGGATATCATATGTATTTTGATCTCAAGTTGTACTAGTAGAGACGTTCATGTTTTTTATATCTTATGTATTTTTATCTTGAGTTGTACAGTTATGTTCTTACACTGTGACACCAGGTTTTGGGGCTAGGTTTGGTTTGGTATCATTGACTTTGTATCTCTGTTTTTACTATATATGTGTGTGGTTCGACTCCACTCTACGAGTCTTGCCATGGTTATTGATATCATTTTTTTCTCAATTCATATCAGCTTAGATGATAGGCTTACTTGTCAATGCTTGCCACAATAAGTGACATCATGACCCTTGATTTTTGGGTCCTTATAGTTCATTAGGTAGGTCAATACTTGAATGGTCATGATCCTGGAAGAGAATTTATACAATCAAAATTGAAATCCACACCATATAAGTAAAACTTGAAAAATACTTCAGTTTTCTTTTCTTGTTTGTTCACCCATATTTGATGCCACGACCATAATAGTTGGATCAAAGATGTTTTGTTCACCAAAATACTACTGGAAATTAACATTTGTTGCTATCAATATATTAATTGCTGCATTTCCAACATTTATATCATACATCATTGCTTTAGATGAATATGTTGTTGCATTGAAAACACTGACATGCATGTTGTGGTCTTTTTGAGCTTGATGATCCACGATGTTAAACATCAATTCAGACTTATAATTAGTTCTCTCAATAGTTGGGCCTTATATCTTGTGATTTCATCATTCATAATAATGGGCCATGTTGTTGTCTCCCACCACTAACATTATTTTTTATTGACAAAAATAATTTTTATTGTTGAGGTAGTGTGAATGAATTTGTAGTTTTGGGCGAGAGAGTTGTTGTTCATTTTAACTCTCTTCTATCAAATAAATAGTTGGTATTCAAAATTGGAAATGAAAAATCCAGGTCTCTTTTGATTTGATTTGGAACATTTCTTTGAAGACGAGACATTGTCCCAAATTTTTTAATGCAATGTGTTTGTTGAGAACAATTTGAGGATCTAAGGCATGATGCACGATGCCTAAATGTTTGTTTTTTCTTACCTTTCCATTTGCTCTTACGATATTCTTGAAAGAAACAAAATGAAAGGGGAGTTGAACCAAATAAGTAGTAGTTATTCATGAAAACAATATGAACACGGTCAAACATGATTTTTTTAGAAAAGATTATTTATTTAAATTTTAATGGGATTTTTGACAAGAATAAACTTATCCAAATAAAAAGGTGGCAGAGGTTTCAGGAGGAACATATATACAATTTGAAATAGATCAAATAATATGTTTCGTTACCCAAGAGAAATATTTCTAATTTACATGATTCTATAATTGACTATAATTTATTTGTTTATAGTTTCAAAAGATAATAAGAGCTTACTTTGAAATATAGTCATTCACACGGAGATATATAACTTTGTTTTGTAAGAAAAATAGGGTATATTCATAATAGTAAGATATTGTTAGTGGAGTGTGTTTATATAACAATCCAAAATAGAGTCCAAAGCATCAATAGGAAGCTCTGTTCCCTTGAATCAACAGCAAACACATCCAATCTTATCAATATGTCCTCTAGAAATCAAAGTAGTCTATCGATATCTATATTGATATATTTTGATTTCAGGTCAAAAATTAGTTTGAAAATTGATTCAAATATACATGGTTGAATTGAGATTTTATTTACGAATCATGTTTCCCATACTTCAGGATTCTATATCTGAAATGAAAAAAGGTACGAATATAGCCCTGAACTTTGCTCAATGGTACACATATATATCCTCTGTCAGACTTTAGGTATAAGTATACCATTGCCGTTAATAAAAAGGTACATATATACCCCTGAACTTTATTAAATGATACAAATATATCCTCTGTCATACTTTAGGTTCAAATATACCTCTGCTTTGATAAAAAGGTACAAATATACCCATAGTAATACTTTATTTACAAATATACCCTTGTCGTTGATGAAAAGTTACATCTATACCCTCTTACTAACGGTAGGATACATATCACAGTCCTATTCATTTAGCCTTTTTTACATTAATTTATCCCAACTCCATCCTAAAATAATTCTAATTTAACCCATAACTCGATCCAAATAATAACCCAAACCCAATCCTATCAAATAGAAAGAGAAAGAGAAATTGAATATGCGTGAAAAGAGATACGTCTTGAAGGTTCTATTAAATTAGAATTATTTTTGGATAGGATGGAGATAAATTAAATTAAAAAAGGACAAATGAACAAGATTATGAAATGTGTCCTGCCGTTAGTAAGAAAGGTATATATGTACCATTACATTAATGGTAAGAGTATATTTGTACCTAAAGTATGGCAGAGTGTATATCTGTACCATTTATCAAAGTTCAGTGGTATATATGCACCTTTTTGTTAACGAAAAGGGTAAATTTATACTGAGAGTATGACGGAGGGTATATCTCTACCATTTATTAAAGTTCAGGGGTATATATGTATATTTTCATTATTGACAAAAGTATATTTAGGCAAAATGGTTCAATAAACCCATGTACTATGGCCATTTTTGTAATGTGGATACTCCTACTTAAATGTTTATCATCTGAACCCTTGAACCCATTAAAAAACAATATTCTAAACCCTTTAACCGTTGACCGAACCTATGTGGCCTTAAAATGGCTGACTAGGACGACACATGTGTAGGCACGCGCCTAAGGTGTAAGTGGGGTCAATTTTGGTCAACTTTATACTAAAATAATTAAAAAAATTTAAAATGACATTAAAATTAAAAAAAAAAAAACAGGGCCTTTTTTTCCCTCTTTCTTTTTTAATTTAAAAATGGGTGAAAATCATTTCGCCACCTTAACTTTACTTTAAAAATAAAACTCCCCCCTCAATTTTAAACAATAAGCATTCTCCCCCCTTTTTCCTACTTGTCTTTTTTAAATACCTATTTTACCCTTATACTATTAATCTTTTTTTTTGTTACCTCTTTAAAATTATTATATTTTTTATTTTTAATATATATAGTAAATATTTATAAATTAAAAGAAAATTATTTTCTAGACAAAACAAAGTGAGAAACATATATTAAGTATATAAGTTAGTAACGTTCTAAATGAAATAAATGACCATGATATTGAAATTTATTTATTAATAATAATTAAAACTGTAATATCTATTTATATTAGTGAAAATAACAAATAAAGGTAATTTTATAAACATATTCCAATGCATGTAATATAATAACATATTACAAAAATGAAGATATATTATATACTAAATTAACTCAAAATTTTACTCGTATTATAAATATATACTCACTTTGTTCACTTTTACATGTCACTATTTTGCTTTTTGAGGTCAACCTGCATGAACTTTAACCAATATTTTAAGATGTATAATTTAATATTTACAACAACAACATACTAGTGTATTTCCACATAGTGGGGGTCTGGGAAGGGTAGAGTGTACGAAGACCATACTATTACCTCAAGTGAGGCAGAGAGATTATTTCCGATAGACCCCCGACTTAAGATTGATAATAGTATAACAAACACAAAATTGAAGTAAATATAAATATAAGTGGATATAAAATAGTACGGTATGCAAAATAAACTAACACCGCTACCCAAGATAATACTACAACCACAACACCACGAATAAGAAATTCAGACACAAAAGAACGCTCCCCTACTATTTAAATTTAAATTTTAGATGATTAGAAAATATATGAAAATGCTATAAGTTTCAATCCTTCTCCATACTAATAAAATACAAAAATATAGCTTAAAATATTTTTCAAAATTTATACAGGTTGACGTGAAAAATAAAAAGTGACAAATAAAAATTAATAGAGGGAGTATATCGAAACTAATATGTGTGTATATATATATATATATATATATATATATATATGGTAATAGGCCCCTATTAATGTTTAAGTGTGTCATACCAAATTCAGTAATAAGAGATAGGTACCAGATACCACAAAACTATATTTGAATTTATCTCTTATATCTGAATTTGCTATGACACACTTAAACATTAAGGGGGGCCTACTACCACACACACAAACACACACACACACAAATATATTTATATATACACATGAGTTTTGATATACTCCCTCTATTCATTTTTATTTATCACTTTTCATTTTTTCAGGTCAATCTGTATAAATTTTGACAAATATTTTAAGCTATATTTTTTTATTTTATTAATATGAAGAAGGATTGCAACTTATAGCATTTTTCATATATTTTTTTATCATCTAAATTTTAAATTTAAATAGTAGGGGAGTGTTCTTTTGTGTTTGGATTTTCTTGTTCGTGGTGTTGTGGCTGTAGTATTATCTTGGGAATAGCGATGTTAGTGTATTTTGCATACCGTACTAGTTTATATGCACTTATCTTTTGTGTTTGCTATACTGTTTGTTTATTTTGCATATCGTACTAGTTTAGATTTACTTATCTTTTGTGTTTGTTATACTATTATCGGTTCTAAGTCGGAGGTCTATCGAAAACAACCTCTCTACCTCACCTGAGGTAGTGGTATGGTCTGCGTACACTCTACCCTCCCCAGACCCCACTATGTGGGAATACATTGAGTATATTGTTGTTGTAAATATTAAATTATACATCTTAAAATGTTGGTCAAAGTTCACGCAAGCTGACCTCAAAAAGCAAAATAGTAATAAGTAAAAGTGAACAGAGGGAGTATATATTTATAATACAAGTAAAATTTTGAATTAGTTTAGTATATAATATATCTCCATTTTTTTATATGTTATTATATTACATGTATTGGAATGTGTTTATAAAATTATTTTTACTAGAGTAAATCGATATAACAGTTTTAATTATTATAAATAAATAAATTTTCATATCATTGTCATTAATTTCATTTAGAATGTCATAACTTATATACTTAATATATGTTTCTCACATTTTTTTGTCTAGAAAATAATTTTATTTTTATTTACAAATACTTACTCTCTGTTTCTCTCTCTCTCTCTCTATATATATATATATATATATATTACACATGCATACACTTAATGCATGTAAAATAAGAGATAAGGTACAAGGTACCCCTAAACTATATCTGAATTTGCTATGGCACATGCACTTAAACTTTAAGGAGGGCCTATTACCACATATATTCATTTTTGTTGATCTGCCTGTCAAGTATCAGAATACTTTTGTACTCCTTTTAGGGGAGTACATATATGACACACGCACACACTTAATGCATATAGAATAAGAGATAAGGGACAAGGTATCCCTAAACTATATCTTAATTTGCTATAACACACTTAAACTTTAAGTGGTGCCAATTACGACATATATTCATTTTTGCTGATCTGGCTATCAAGTATCAGAATATTTTTGTACTCTTTTTGAAGAAGACAAAAAATACTTGTGCGTTATCTCAATAAAATAACAATCATAAAAAATAACATTAGTTTTTGTAACAAGTTCATTAAAAAGGTTAAACTAAAAAATTTAAATAAAAATATATAAATACTTGACTAAAATAATAATGTATACTATAAGAGGATATTGCTAATGACATGGTTAAAAAGCCACTCCACCCCACCCCTCAGCCTCCCTCCCCCATACCCTTCCCCGTCCATCTACCCTCATCCTATATTTCACCCCGTCTAGCCACCCCTACCCCACCCCTCACCCCGTCCAACCACCCCCACCTATTAAATATATGTTGTACTTCCATTTTTATTAAGACTTCTCTCGTACTTCCGTTGCCGACATCCATGTCGTTAAATATGTTCGACATTGACTCCATGCCCGCACACCCCTCCGCTACCTCCATACAACAAATCCATGACCAGCCTCAATATCAACAACAACATCCAATTTATTTTCCCACCCAATTTTCAAATCTAAATTTGAAGAATTAATTTCAAAACAACACTGGTCTAACCTCGAGGAACTAATTAAACCCATTAACTTGTCTTTGTTTCTTGAACAACTTTTGGATTCTAGGTTTGATTCTTCATCTATAGTGGGTTTCTTCAGGTGGTCAAAGGTTTATCGCCCTCTTGAAAATTTATATAAGATTCTTGTTTTGTTCGTTAATGATAAAAATACTCAAAGGTTCGATCTTTATTGCATGATTTTGTTAAAAATAGGAAGACTCATACAGTTTCTTCTATTTTTTATACACTTTTGACATGTAGTGATAATCTCTGTGCTAATAATTAAATAAAAATTAAAAATTTATTATATGTGTGTATGTGAATTTATAGTTAAAACTTTAAATTAATTGGAGAGAAATTTTGATTATTTGGAATAAATTTGATGTTTAATTAAATTTATTGTGTTTCTGTATTAGAATTTATAGTTGAAAATTTAAGTTATTTTAAATTAAAAATTTATTGTATTTGTGTGTTAGAATTTCTATAATTTATAAAATTAATTTATTTAATTAAATTTATTTTAATATTTAATTTCATATTTATCATTTTAAAAATAAAATAAAATTTAATATAATACTTAAAAATGATGTGGCAGTTGATGTGGCAGCTGACGTGGGCATTAAATTTAATGTAATACTCAAAAGTAATGTGGAAGCTGATGTGGGGCAGTTGTGTTATACACACACCGTTAGAGAGGTTTAAAATATTTATTTTTAATGGGTTCAAGGGTCTAGATGAAAAACATGTTAGTATGAGTATCCATATTACAAAACGGACATAGTACAAATGTAATACCCCACCCTTTCGGGCTAAAGTTTGAACCATCTTTTCTACACATATAGACTCGAACCCAATGATTCCTTGTTAATATATATGTAATGATCAATCCTATAGTATTTAAATGCCTTTGACTATGAATTGAGGTCCCAAAATCCCCAAACTGAAAGATGAGTTCAAAACTTTCTTATCGATTAAGTTTTAGAGAACGTCTAAACTTGGGTAAACTTACATAGACCATAACATTATGTATATATAGAATTAGGGGGCCTACTATATATAAAATGAAATTCCTTGAGTCCTCTTTCCAATGCCACTAATTTCACCTTAATCCAATATCGGGGTAAAAATTTATGCCTATTTTCCAGAAAGGTGTCAGTCGAGGCCGAATCGTACAAAAAGTACATTTTTAGCAGGGTATTTTGGTACTTTCCTTTCCTAGAAACCTCTTACATGAATAATATAACACCCTAAATATTATTTACTCAATTATTATCAGTTTTACAACATCAAGTCCCTCTTTTGACTGACAAAAATAAGAGCAAACTAGGGTTTTCTCGTAGAATAAGAAATCAAGAATCAATCCTTAAGTTCAATATTTCAAGAAACGGATCAAGATTTGGGTTCCATTTTTCAAATATCATAATCCAAGGTATGTGGGACTACTCCAAAAAATCTTGGACATAAGTTTAATTATTTTATCAATATTAAAGATCACTAATTATGATTTATGATGAAGTATATGATTTGATTTTCGAGGACTATGCATCATGGGACTGTTTTGATAGAAATACATGTTGTCTTGAATTACTTTTCATGGAAATTGAATTTAAACTATATATATATATATATATGTGTGTGTGTGTGTGTGTGTGATTTTGTGTGAATTGTAAGATTTATTGAGAGCATGTGTATGAATTCCCTCTCTTGTTGTGAAGTAAAGTTTATATAATCATTATGAATGATTTTAAATGCATGTTTTTAGAGTTTGAAAGTTATCTTCTCAATATCATGATGTTTAACATGGTTTATAGATGATGAGAGAGAGTTTTTTGTTATAAATATATACTTTCTTTAAAGAGAAAGAATTTCATGTGATTAAACAAATTGACATGACCACCATATGTTTTTTTTGGTTTAATTTGATTTTATAAATAATCAAATAAGAACAAAAACAAGTATGGGCTAACCCATCCCAAAATTCGTACAAGAGAAAAGAAAATCAAGAAGTAGGGTCCATAAGATCGCCCCAGGACAAAAACATATAAATAAAAGTTGGGTTTCCTAAATGAGCTAAGAATCTCAATTCAGTACTCTCCGCCTCTTGACCTTCTTCTTTCTTACTTATGGCATTCTTCTTTAATCAACAGCTCGAGCTTCTGTTTCTTTGGGTGGTGAATGCTATTCCTTGGTTTGTAGGAAAAATCTGGTAACAAATCCAACTTCAAAAGTAAGCCACCTCTTCATCTTAACATGAATTGATTGATGTTCTTGCTTAGAACCTTCATTTTATCTTTATTTTCCATCCATAGTTGATATCTCTGGTCCTGAGGTATGGTTTTTGGTGCTCAAATAGGGTCTAGTCTACTTAGTCCTGGACATCGTTCCAGGTAAGCTTACTATATCTTCCTAGTTAACATTATATGTCCTGCTTCATATTAATCTTCCTTTTAAATTAGATCTTGAAGGGAGGTAGATAAATGAATGCTTGGACCCACTGGATCTTTGATGATGCCATAAACCTAAACTGCATGTTGTGCTAATCTGACCATGGACCCCTAATTTACTGAGAGACCTTTTTGATGGATAATGACATAGGCTAAGTAATATCTATTTTTTGTTGTTCTTTATCTTGTACATCAAAAATATATTAGCCTGTCCAGTCTATAGTCTGATGCTTAGCTGTTAACCTGAGATAAGGCATTTGAGACTTATCACTATTTAAAATCGTTCTAGCTATGCTAGGCATTACATGAAAAACTGTGTATGTGTACTGATTATACTCGACTGCTATGTTGGCTAGGAAGTTTTCTAGCTGATTCCCTTCTCTGTATGTATGAAGTATTTGCACTTTCTTACTTTCAATCAATTTCTATATTTGCCTTATAATATCCTCTATTTGCAATGGTATTTTCCATTCCCTGTTTAGAATCTGCTTCATCACATATGAATTAGTCTTTATGATAACTTAACTTCGCCCTGAATTGTTGCAATATTTAGCTGCATTCTGAATAGAAATTGCTTCTGCTTTTATACTAGTAACATAATCAATAGCTTCTCCTGCTGCATACATCAGATCTCCCTGCTCATCTCTTAAACAGAAAGCTCACGAACTTCTCCCTGGATAACCATTTGAGACTCCATCTGTGTTGTACTTAACCTATCCTGGTGTTGGTAATTCCCATACAATACATATAGCCTTGATAGAAGGTTTTAATTGACTAAATTGTTGTATAATACCTGGCCAATCTCCTTTGAAGTTAAGTGCCAGTTTTCTCACTTTAAGCAATATCCAAAGATTCCTTCTAACATTCATTATCATCTTGTTTACTGCAACTCCTTCTCTGTCATGATTCAGTGTATTCGTTCTTCTCCATAGTTCCCAGACTATCATAGCTGGAATTTCTTTGTAATAAACTTTCTCTCTTTCCTTCACATTTTCATTCCACCATGCATATATTACATTTCTCAGACTCATTCTATGTATGTTAATACCTGCAAAAGAAGAAAAATAGGACTAAGTCCTGTTAGCAAAATATGACCCCAATAGAACATGGGTCACTGTCTCTTGTGTTGGATTTTGACAAATCCAACACATAGAAGGACCTTTCATTCCCCAAATTCTAAATGTAGCATCCATATAAATCTTGCATTTTCATAATTTCCACATGAAAAAACTGATCTTAAAAGGTAGACCTTTTATTCACACTTTCTTGAATAATTCATTAGGATTCTCTTTCTGCCTGACATAGTGCCATGCTGATTTAACTATGAAGCTCCCCTTTGTGTCTATAGTCCATACTGTCTTGTCCTGCAGCCTATCATTCTGTTTAGTAATAACATTCTTGAGAATGTAATTCACTATATCTTCTGAGAACAATTGCTGAAGTTTGATCACATTCCATTGTCCTTCTCGGAATAAATCTCGGATATTCTGAATGTTATCATCCCATTATCTAATTTCCTATAAAATAGAGTATAAATCCCCTAATTCTATCCAGTTATCAAACCACACATTTTCATTCACTTCCTTTATTTTCCACAGGATCAGATGATCTATCAAAATAGTTGTCATCAACATCTTTTTCCAAACCTGTGACCCACTTCTTGTCTTCCGCATTACCTCTTTAGGATGTACCTTACTACAGTACTTATTCATCATGAAATCTCTCTACATAGAACTCCTAGTTCTAAATTTCCACCACAGCTTACAGAAAAGATCTTTTGATATGTCTTGAAGGCTCCTAAATCCAAGACCTCCTTCTACTTCTAGCAAACACATCTTGATCCTAGCCACCCAATGTCTTCCTTTTCCTTCTTTACTACTTCTCCACAAAAAGTTTAGCAAAAGTTTTCTAGATAGCATTTATCACATTCTTTGGAGGATTCATTACTGACAAACAATGTATTGAAACACTTTGTAAAACATGTTTGATTAGTACAGTACTTCCTCCAAAGGATAATAATTTTTCATTCCAAGACTGCAACTTACTGCCAATTTTATTCATGATCAGCTGATAGTACTGCTTCTTTTTTCTTTTATAGAAAATAGGACATCCAAGATAGGTAAAAAGGAAATCTTTCCGTAATATACTTGTTGCTACTTCTGCTAGGATCACTGCACCATTGGAAGCCTTTTCATGGAAATACAGAGCACTTTTTTCCTTATAAATTCTCTGACCTGATACTTTCTTATATTTCTCCAAAGTATTAGTCACCAGATTCAAAGTCCCAATTTCTTCTTTACACATGATAATCATATCATCCGCAAAAGCAAGATGATTTATCTTTGGACTTCCTCTAGGCATCCCAAACAATTTAAAAATTTTCCTTATCAGTAGTTCCTTTCATTTTCTGGACAACACCTCATCTTCTATAATAAACAATGTAGGAGACAAATGATCCCCTTGTTTCAATCCACTATAAGATTTAAAGAACCCTTTGGTTGGCCATTAATCAATAAAGAGTACCAATTATTTGCCAGTTATCTATACATCATATCAATTAGTTATTCATAGAATCCAATCGTTCTGAGTACTTTGGTCAAAAAAATCTACTCCAATCTATTATAATCCTTCATCATATCTAATTTCATGACCATATTTGGTGGTTTCCCTCATTTCCTAATTTCTGCAACTATTTCTTGAACTACCAAAATATTTTCATCTATACTTCTACCCTGAACAAATCCTGCTTGTTCTTCTGAAACTATATCAGGAAGAATACTCTTAAGTATTTCATGAATAATCCTTGAAAATATCTTATTCACAAAATTACTAAGTGAAATAGGTCTTAAATCAGAAAAAGTACTAACATTCAGCTTTTTAGGTAGTAAAACCACATTTATATGTGTAATGAACCTTGGATGCTCATACCCACTGAAAAAAGCTCTAACCATTTGGTGTAGATCTTTCTGCTATTATTTCCCATGCATCCTGAAAAAAAGCTCCAGTTAAACCATCTGAACTAGCAGCACTATTTCTATTCAGTCCCATCACTTTATATTTGATTTCCTCTAAAGTCGGGACTTGTATAATATCATTATTCAGCTCCTCTGTTACAACAGAAGGTAAATAATCTAGTATGTCAAAATCATAATAATCCTCCTATTTATGAAACTGATTTTAGTAGTATAATACAGCTGCTTCAGCAATATCTTCCTTATTTTCTAGCCATGCCCTTTCTCATTCTTAATTCTATTTATCTGTAGTCTAGACCTTCTACCTTTTACAATAGCATAAAAGAACTTTTTATTCTTTTTTCCCTCCTTGAACCACTGAAATCCTGCTTTTTTACTCTAGTATTCTTCATCTCTTTTCAGTTGCATGGTCAACTCTGCCTGTATTTTGAACAAATCTGCTTTTTTCTCTCCACATAGATTCTCTTCAAATTACTTCTCTTTTATCTTGATAACTTCTTCTAAAGTGGCTATCTCTTGGAAAATGTTCCCAAAAGATTTCTTACTCCACTTAGTCATTGCAACCTTGGTTCTCTTAAGTTTCTGATGAAAAACCATGATGGGATTACCATAAATTTCCTCTTTCCAATTCTACTTAATAACCTCCAGAAAAGCTTTTTCTTTGGGCCAAAAGTTTAAGAGCTTAAATGGTTTGATTATGTGGGCCTGAATAGTATTATAATGAAGTAACATAGGGGCATGATCAGAACTACTGCTAGGTAAATTTTCTACTTCCAATACTGGAAAAATCTCTTGAATGTTATTATTTACCGAAATTCTATCCAACCTTTTGAAGATGCAATCATCCTCCACTCTTCCATTCCACCATGTAAACTTACTACCCTTAAAAGCAATTTTCTCTAAATTACAGTTGCTTACGCAATGGTTGAAATCAGTTGTATCCTCAAATATAACACATAAGCCTCTCAATTTCTCATCTGTATGCCTTATAACATTAAAATCTCCCTCTATAATCCATGGATCATTAATATTCTCACTCATAGCCTCCAAAGAATTCCATAGTGCACCCCTTTCCAATTGATAGTATCTGGCATAAACCAAAGTGACAACAATCATCACTCCTGCCTGTTGATTCTCTAATCTAAATGTGAGTTGTTTCTCCTCATCACTTATTATGACAACCTCCATATTTGATTCTACAAAACCCTATATCTTTCCTGATACATTGACTATGGCATGCTCCATTCCCAATCTTTTTTGTAGTCCTCAATATTTTATCCCTCCTGAAATAGTTCCATTAAACTAATAAAATGAAAATGGAACCTTTTATGCATTGTTATTAATCCAGTAAAAGTTTTTTGGGTATTAACAACCCTTATATTCCAAATTAAGGCTTTCAGTTTGAAACATCTGTTATTTAGCTCCTTGTTTGCATTGTACTATTACTGTTATCTTTAGTTCTTCTACACTTTTTACCATGCTTCTTTTTCAGAGACATAGCCTGATTAGGATATAATTCCCCTGGTTGAATGACCTCCTCAACATTATCTATTAGATCCTCTTTGTTACTATTAACAACTTCTATCATGTTACTAACCTCCATTGCAATAGGTATAATATTCTTCAAAATAAACTCTTGAGAGTTATTATTCTATACCAACACCATCTCTCTTGACTCATTTTGGTTCTCTTTGTCATCTGTATTTGTCTTGATTATTTCCTCAAAGTCTCCTGATGCTTTAACATTATCTTCTCTTTATGGTATCTCATCATCTTTACTTGATTGCTGTAATTCTGTACTATTAAAACTATAGATATCTTTCTGTTGCTGATTCTGAACTTTGTCCTCTCTCTTATCTATACTTGGTTGTTTATCTGGAACTACTGCATCTGATTTCCCAAAACATCTACTAACCCAGTCCTTAATACTCTTCCTTCTCTTTTGCAGTGATGTCCTCAATTTGCTCCTCCTCTTTGTCGTCTTAGTTCAAAACATCAAAAGTATTTGATGTTTTCATGACTTTTTCTAAGTCTTTCAGCTCTCCTAGAATGTGGCCATACTTATTCTTTCTATATCTGTTCTTTCTCAGCTTTTACAAATTAGTCTTCCTCTCAACTTCTACTTTTACCTCTGCATTTTGTTGTCCTTGCATGCTTTCTTCATTACTCTGATGAGCTTTTTTTTCTTCTTGCTGCTTCTTGAATAATTTTGGATAAATATCACAATATGTTTCTTCATTATGTCCTTGTAATCCACATTCCTTACAGTACTTGGGTTTATGATCATACTATATTTTAATCCATTTAGATTTAATGTTGACTGTAACATCATCTTTCTTCTTTATTTTGATTCTATGTGGTAGCTTAGAAACTAAATCAACCTCAATTTTCACCCCCGCACAGCTTGGCCTTGTATGATTCTTTATTGCTATATCCACAAGCAAAGGTTTGCCCACAGCTGCGGCAATAGAAAAAAATAGCTTCCTTGGCAAAAAAATTTTGGGAAAGAGCCGGAAAAGAGACCCATGTTACTCTAATAATGGTCTCAACATTCGGTTCAAACCATGGATTCCATTTAAGGATTCTTATTTTCCAATATCGATCTCTTACTTTGATGAAGTAGGCCGAGGTAGATAATAGCTGTACATAATCTTCTAACTTGTTCAAATGGATCAATATATGTCGTGTATCTAGAACACCTATTATGCAGTCTCCTTTGATTGCATATTGTTTAGGTATCAACTCTCTAAGATAATTAATATCAAGCCTTCCATAGGAAAACTTACCAATAATAGCATATTATATGTTTTGTTGAACAACTAAACTCTTCTCCTCAGATGACTTCCACGTAATTGTAGGTTCTCCATGTTCCATGATAATTGGTTTTAGTGCAACTTTGCCACATCCTTGTATTGGAAATCTTGGTTTAAGTAATTCTGCAAAATATGGAACTAGTATTTTTCCAACCATCTCCTGAGAGGTGTTCTTCGGTGGGATCAACCCACCAAAAATGGTAGCCATTCAATAAAAATTGAATTGAAATTGAATGTACATACTTCACAATGCATGCACCATTTTTCATTTTCTAAGAGGGCAATTACCACCACATGTTTTGAATCTTGCAAAGAGAGGTTGGAATACCTAAGTGTTCTTGGGATTTCAAAGTGATAATTTTATTGTGTTGTTATGAACCTTGGGTGGTCATATGTATGTTTGGAATGTGATGGGCTATGGAATAGGTATGATATTGACTTCTAATTTAGGGTTTGATGATACCCGGTGATTATGTGCCCTTAACATGATGAGTATTGAATGTTTTGAAAGTATGAAGCATGTTTTTTTTAAAGAACTAAAAATTGGGTTTGAGAGAGCTAGTAGGTTACCCAAAGAAGGCATTTGAGTGTAAGGGCTCATCGCTGGAAACCATAGTTACTAATGCGAGACCTATGATATTGTATCCTACATGCGAGGATAACAAAATAATTAGGATATCTCACATGGGGGGGGGGGGGTTCCTGTAGTGTGTTCAATAGGGGTATCACCAACTCTAAATCTTGTCAGGTACTTGGATTGGAGGATTGGCCGCTGAGTCAAGGGCAGGTTCCACTTAGCCCATGAAATTTCAAATTTTTAGGGTGTATCGACTAGCTCAGAAGAATAACAAAGAGTGAGTCATGGTTTCAAAGAAGTGCCTTGGAGTTCAATAAAGTATGCCAATGTATTTTTACTTATGTATTATGATCACTGTTTTTATGAAATACTCTAATCTATTTTGTATTAAACGCATGCTATTTTGAGTTGTTTTACATACCATTACATTTGTATTAACCCCTATATTTCAAAGTCTGAGGCTCAGTTTAGAGGTCCTGCTAAGCCGTAGAGTTATTCAAACAGAAGTGAAGTGTGCGGTTGGGTGAGTCTTCTATATTTTGGAAGGCCTATTTCTTTTTGGTCACTTGTTATTTAGTTTGGTTTATGTCTACTGGGGTCCTTGTCCCAGATTTTAGACAAATGTTATTTCAGTTGTTAGAGATTTCACAGACTGATGGTAGAGGTTTATGGTTTCCATTTCAGATTGTTCAATTGAATTATGATAGTGACCATGATTTTGTATTGTTTTATATTTTTGCATTTTCCTTCATATTACATAAAAGTGTGTATGATTGCTAGATAAAGAAGGGCGCTCAGGCCTTCACGATTCGGGATGCCCTTTACGACTATGGTCCAAGCTTGGGTTGTGATAAACTTGGTATCAGGGCACGGTTCATGGTCCTAGGGTGTCTGCGAAATCACATCGGATAGAGTCCTATTTATGGGTGTGTAGTGCACCATACTTATAAGTAGGAGGCTACAATGCTTTTAGGAATGTTTCTTGTTCTTTATGTTCTAGTTCGTGCTATCGAGTCAGAATGTTCCTTTTTTATACTCTAGTTTGTGCTATGGTGTCATCTATTGAAAAGTAAAGTTATCCTAATTCCTGCCTTACTCTGATGTTCTTAGATATGTCTTATTTTTTAGGTGATTAAGTACAAAAACTTATAATACAAATATATTGTCCTTTTCTGATTGGGTCATAATAGATTATAAAAATTCTACAAGGATTTGAGAGGATTCTATTAGTGTATTAACATGTATCGATTCTAGTGTAAACTTTGAGCCTGATGAAGTCGTGCTTTCAACCTGAGGTATTAAGTGTATACATTTCTTGTCAAAATTTATGGTGCAGATTTCATGCATAAGGGGAATATGTGTAGTAGAATGTGGGAGCTGTATTTCACCCTACTAGTAGTATAAGTTAAAGTGTCATGACCTATTGGTAGTGAGATTGCACCAAGAAGCCGGTGATATGAAGTCACAAGGTTAGAAGTCAAAGTGAGGGTGAATTTTGGGTAAATAAATTTTTTTAATTGTATAACCATTGATTGGTGGATGATTTGCCACTTTATAGTGATAGACTAATGTAGTAGCAATAATTTTAGATTGTATGGTAGTCTGTGAGGGAAGTGACTGGATATGATTATTATTTGTTCAAAATAAAGAAGGAGCTCAAAGTGGATAGTTATGACAGTTGGAGAAATCATTTATAAGTGGTAAGTATAAGGGCTAGATTAGTTAATAAATTGTCGTAGAGGCTCATTAGTGTTTATTGGATTTTTGATGATCATTATGATGTATCATTAGGTAGGTGAGTATGATGTGAGGAATTAAAATACGTTGATAATATTGAAATGGGTTGTATTATAAAATTAAGATTGACTAAAACCTGTCATGTGACTTTACTGCTTTAATGGTCTTTTCTTTAGTAATAGTAAGCTAGTACTTCATGTGAGAAGGTATGTAGTGGATTTTGAGTTGTACTAGTGAGGTATTAGCTAAGTGAAGTAAAGTATTTGAGTTGATTTCCCAATTTGATGGACTAGTGCAGTATGTGGAATGCTTTACCAGCGGTATATAATTAAGGATAGAAGTATAGTAGTGAGAATAGTAGTTGGAGATTGATGATGCATGATTTGTGGGGTTTAATTAGTAGGCTTGATGTGATGTACGAAATGGCCTAGGTTGGCAATTTGTGGAAAAAGAAGTGGATAAATGGTGATGTATATACTTAAGGACTAGTGTTAAAAGATGATGAAATATGGTTAAGTCATTAAGATGATAAAAATGATACTCATATAAGAATAAGTTGAACCCCAGATAGCATGTTGTTAGATAAAGTTGTATGGTACAAGTTTCATGTGCTCCCACCTTGTGATTTTTAATTTTGTAGTACGGATAAGTCAGGGGAGTTGTTGTATAGTGTTCATTAAAGCTAAACTTGAGTTAATATAGGTAGGAAATATGCAATTTTGGTATAGTTGTGCAAATTTTATTGAGTTGTAAGTTTTGTGATTAGAGGTGTAAAGTGAGTATTCTAAGGAATTAAAGATGAATTGTTAGGTGTTTAGAAGTATGGGTGTCCATGCCCATGAAAATGCTAGTCGTATGTTTATGACTTTGGGAGTTAGAAGATATTACGATTAGTGTCCTAGAAAGGGGTTTTCCTAAAAAATGATTTAGTAACTTTGCATTATAGATAAATGAGATATTAATATTCCTTTGTGATAAGAGGTGTAGATGTGTATGCTCATGGGAGTGGTAGTGGTAGAGTGATGGCTATAGAGTTTAGCGAAAGTTAAGAATTGCATTTTTCGAAAATTAAGGCCTTCAGGGTATAGTTCTTCAGGGATAGTTTAGAGTTTAAGTATGTGGTGATGTCTCTTTTATGTGGAGAGTTGTGGCTATAAAATTGATAAGAGAATATATCTGTAAGTCTAGGATTGTGACTTTGATCAAAGGGGGAGATGGAGAATTAAATTTGTTCCCGAATTTTTCTCAGTGCGACAAGTTGCGAGGAGGAGTCATGATAAATTTGTTCCTACTCAAGCATACTCCTCCTACTTCCATTTTGGACATTATTTAGCTAATGTCATACATCATGTGTTCAAGTCATGCCTATGCCTATGGTTTAAGTTCTCTATTGACTTAAGTTTATGATCTAGCCTCCAAACTAAAAGCAATTATGTCTCTCAATAATTCAATTTTCGATGTATTCAAGTCATATGTTATGTTTTTCATGATCCATGAAAATCTATGTCTCCCAGCATATTTGGTCCCAAGAAAATATGTTTCTATATGTTACGGAATCATTTTATGCCGGAATCAACCAAAGTGATAAAGTTTATGCTAACTCATGGAAAAATTTCAGCTCTTTGAATGAGGAGCAATCACTTTAAGTCAAATCCTCATCTTAGTTATTAATGACATACACTTTGGCTTTAGGCCATATAGCTTATGATATATGCATCCATGTTTCTCATTTTTGTCTATCCTAAGGAAACCATGATGTGTTATGTTCGTGTCGAATGACTCTTTACTTATGATCCAAGCAAGTTCTCGTATGAAGCACTTTGAGTCTATTCTATCATATCTTCACCTTTTGTCCCTCCTTGAGTAGTGCAAGGTCTAATAGTGTTACTTCCTTTCATGACATTTATGCTCGGGTCCCTTAATGACCCTCTGTATGATAGTATGATAGTGGTTGTGAAAGAGTGGTGATGTGTTACGTAGGAGAGAAAATGTTCTTGAAGGTGGAAAAATTTCATGTGAATTCTCGAGCTAAAGTTTTAGGAGAGAGGGGGAAAAATAATATGAACTTTTGTTATGTGAAAAAGGTTAGGAAGGAGATATGTGGTGAAAGCCTATGTTAGAGTGATTGAAATTGTAGGTCTTAATGGTAGATCCTCGGAGTGGGTGTAGAAATGGTAGGCTTGAATATTGTGATGATGAAAACACAAACCTATATGTTGTGTGGTTAGTACTCTCTAAATTAAATATCAGGTGTGTTTGACAGTAATGGTAAGATGAAGTATTTTCTTAATGGGGCGTAGAGTACGAGGTCCCATAGCTTAAACTAGCACCTCTATTCTCTGAGTTAGGCTTCAACATAGGAATATTATATAGTGGGACTCAAACTCTAGTGGTTAGAAGTGGGATGGAGGAATTGTAAGTTGGAAATGATGAGGTTTTTAATTTATTGTTTGGGGCATAGATGAGTAGTGTCTCTTGGTTTAAGTCTTTTCATTGTATCTTATAAGATAGAGAATGTTACTATTGTTATGTCTTGTAAGAATCCCATCTCATGTCTTGTACCAATCATAATCAGGCCGGGGATTCTTATGAAAAATTCATGTCTTACAATGTTTTGATCATGTGTCATAAAACACATGCCAAGATCATGTCAATGTCATATTTCATTATCTCATGTTTTGTCATAAAGCTCTTTTGATGTCTTTGCATATTTTGTTGAGTAAAAACGTTCAATACAAGGTTACGTTCCTCATTTCATACCTTTAGAGCTTCAACAAGTTCCTTTCCATTATTCGGGGACGAATGATCTCAAAGGAGAGATAATATAACACCCCGCACTTTCAAGCTAATGTTTGAATCGTCTTTTCTATATGTATAGACTCGAACCCAATGATTCTTTGTTAATATATGTGTGATGATCAATCCTACAGTGTTTGAATGCCTTTTACTAGGAATTGAGGCCACAAAATCCCCTAACTCAAAGATGAGTTGAAAACTTTCCTATCGATTAAGTTTTAGTGAATGTATAAACTTAGGTCAATTTACATCGACCATCACATTTTGTATATAAAGAATTAGGGGGCCTACTATCTATCAAATGAAAGGTCCTTGAGTCCTCTTTCCAACACCACTAATTTTGCCTTAATCTAATATAAGGGTAAAAAGTTATGCCAGTTTTCCAGAGAGGTGTCAGTCGAGGCCGAATTGCGCAAAGTGTACATTTTTCGCGGGGTATTTTAGTACTTTCCCTTCCCAGAAACGTCACACACGAATTAAATAACACCCTAAATGTTATTTACTCAACTATTATCAGTTTTTACAATATCAATACCCTCTTTTCACTCATAAAAATAAGATCAAACTAGGGTTTCCTCTAAGAATAGGAAATCAAGAATCAATCCTTAAGTTCAAGATTTCAAGAAACGGATCAAGATTTTGGTTCCATTTTTCAAATCTTACAATCGAAGGTATGTGGGACTACTCTAAATAAAACCTTGGGCATAAGTTTAAGTGTTTTATCAAGGTTAAAGATCTCAGTTATGATTTATAGTGAAGTATATGATATGATTATTGAACATTATGCATCATGGTACCGTTTTGGTGGAACTATATGCTGTGTTAAATTATTTTTCATGGAAATGGAATTACAACTATATATATAAATATATGTGATTTCATTTGAATTGTAAGATTTATTGAGAGAATGTTTCTAAATTCCCTCTCTTGTTGCGAAGTAAAGTTTATATAATCATTATGAATGATTTGGAATGCATGTTTTTAGAGTTTTAAAGCGATCTTCTCAATATCATGATGTTTAACATGGTTTATAGATGAGGAGAAGGAGTTTCTTCTTATAAATATATACTTCCTTTAAAGAGAAAGAATTTCATTTGATTAAACAAATTGACATGACCACCATATGTTTTGAATCTTGTAAAGAGAGGTTGGAATACCTAAGTGTTCTTGGGATTTCAAAGTGATGATTTTATTATGATGTTATGAACCTTTGGTGGTCATGTGTATGTTTGGAATGTGATGGGCTATGGAATGGGTATGATATTGACTTGTAAGTCACGGTATGATGATACTCGGGGATTATGTGCCCTTACCAAGATGATTATTGAATGTTTTGAATGTATGAAGCATGTTTGTTTTAAAGAACTAAAAATTGGGCTTAAGAGAGCTAGTAGGTTACCCGAAGAAGGAGTTTGAGTATACAGGTTCATCGTTGGAAATTGTAGTTGCCGATGCAGGTCTTATGATATTGTATCCTACATGAGAGGATAACAAAATTACTAGGATATCTCACATGGGGAGATTCCTGCGGTGTGCTCACATGGGGGTATCACCAACTCCAAATCCCGGTGGCTACTTGGATTGGAGGCTTGGCCACTGAGTCAAGGGTGGGTTCCATATAGCCCATGGAATTTCAAATTTATAGGGTATATCGACTAGGTCAGAAGAGTAACAAAGACTTAGTCATGGTTTCAAAGAAGTGCCTTGGAGTTCACTAAAGTATGCCCAAGTAATTTTACTTACGTATTGTGATCATTGTTTTTATTAAATGCTCAAATCTATTTTGTATTAAAAGCATGCTATTTTGAGTTGTTTCATATACCAATACTTTTGTACTGAACCTCTATATTTCAGGGTCTGAGGCTCAATTTAGAGGTCCTGCTAAGCCGTAGAGTTATTCAGATAGAAGTGAAATGTGCGGTTAGGTGAGCCTTTTTTATTTTGGAAGGCCTATTTTTTTTTGGTCACTTGTTATTTACTTTGGTTTAGGTCCACTGGGAGCCTTGTACCAGATTTCAGACAAATGTTATATTAGTTGTTAGAGATTTCGTAGACGTATGTTAGAGGTTTATGGTTTCTGTACAGAATGTTCAATTGAATTATGATATTGATGATGATTCCGTATTGTTTTATATTTCCTTATTTTCCTTCATATTATATGAAAGTGTGTATGATTTCCAGATAGAGAAGCGCGCTCGGGCCTTCACGGTTCGGGATACCCATCACGGCTAGGGTCCCGGCTCGGGTCATGACAACAAGGATCCACTGAACTATTTTGTGATATATCTATACCTAAAATTTGATGAAGGGTATATCTGTAACATTTATTAAAATTCAGGGGTATATTCGTACCCTTTTTGAATCTAAAACCCAAGAAAAATCAAGTTGAAATTGGACTTGAATCCAAAGAAAAACTAATTTTGTACTTTATTGGGTAAAAACTACAAATTTATTACCAAACACATTTTAAAATGAGAAAATTTGAAAAACTGCTATCTAAGTCCATTTATCCAGAAAATACAGACCTAAAAATCTCAAAAATCAAACAAAAATCATACCAAATCGACCTTCAAATCAAGAATTTTTTATTTCATAACATTAAATTTTAAAACTCAACTTTATGGATCAAAATTGTGACAAACAAGATGCATAATATTTGAAAATGAACAAAATGATGGTAGAATCACAAACCTAATGATTATATAAGAAAAATACTTTGAGAATCACTTAAAATAGAGCTTTCTAGCTCACAAAAGTCAATTTTTAGTGAATGAACAAAGTTTGAAATTTATAATATGATCAGGTTCTATTTCCATCAATATAGCCCACTTTCGATCACTAAAATCCGAGTTTACCATAGCTAAAGGTTTGCAACAACAATCTTTTGAACCAACAACTTTCATTTTCACTAAAAATGCCATCATTCCCTCGTATGATAGAGAAATAAACTGATTATTTGTTCTATAATTTGTAAATGATGATACGAATCTACTCAGATGGTTGAAACTCAATTCATGCATATTTGGTCGATCAAATATTAATTTTGCTCATTAAAGAGTTATTTCATGTTCCATAATAAAATCTCAATCTCGAATTATCAAAATCACTCAAAACTTTGTATATCAATCCTATAATTCATGCATGAATTTTCAAAAGTTTTAACATAATTTTTCAATCCTTAAAATTAATAATGAACCTTCAACTGATTTTACATGAAAATAATGATAAATTACCCAAAATTTTGAAAAACTCATTCAGAACCTCCCAAACACAAATCAAATATGCTAATAGGTAGAGTATGATATTTCGGGATTCAACAGAATCACTGGATTTACAGAAGGAGCTCATTTACAACAAATTAACTACCATAACTCATTTTAGGCAATTTCAACTAGTTTTTGTCTAAACACATAAATTGAAACATAAAGCCTTGGGACCTGAATTAACTATGCTACTAACGTAATATAAAAATTTTAGATCTAATAGAACTGTCGGAATGACCATCATCATCTAAATCGAAATAAAAAAGGTTCACCAAAGTTAAAGTGATCACTAAAGGCAAGTCAAACTCAAAAACTCATATACATTACTCCTGAATACATAAGTGACTGTGCAAAGCATTTTCAACTCATAATTGATATTGAGAAATCAGAAAGAACGAGAAAATAATCAAAACATAGAAAATTCTAAAAAAACACATTAAGAGTTGTTACAGTTTACGAAGAAAGTCATTAGAAATGAAAATATTTTGGTGTTTGGTAATTTGTGAATCATAAAATTCTTAGGAAAAAATATAAATTAGGATATATGGTATGATTACAAAATTAGGTAATTTTTTGATAATTTAGAATACTAAATATTTGTGTCTAATGTCTAAATAATTATTGGCTAAATTGCTACAAAATAAATATTATAGTAGTTATAAGAAAAATGATTTCTTCTCATATATTGAAGCACATTGTAATGACTCTCCAAGTTATTTTCTATATTTCCATGTATTTAATCATTTATAAATTTTCTTTCCAAGTAATTTATGACTTGCTGGAGCTGACAATTCAGTGGCCGGGTAATTCGTTTGGTGATTAGATCCAATTTTTTTATTTTGAATTCTTTGCTGGTAAGAATTGATTATTGATAAAAAAAATTAGTTTAGCAACCTCGTATGCCAAATTTGATAGTTCCATCAAATCTAAAATATCAATTTTAGTGTGGGAGGATCTTTGGTTTGGTTCCTAAGGCTTTGAGGCTTATTTTGGGCTATTGATTGAAATTTGAGTAAAATGTCCTTTAGGTGTGGGGCCATATTTTATCAAAATAACCTCGGATAAAAATTTTAACTGTGTTGATGAGTTCATAAAATAAAATTTGATAGGTTAGTATAGTTTGTTTGCATTTACATGATTACGAATGAATCTTGAGGGGTCGGTGCAAACTTTGAAAAATTTCCAAGTTTTAGTGGGTGCATCCGCTAAAGTGGCTAGCAAGTTTCTTTAGTGGCCCTTTCTTTCCTAGAGAGTTGGTTTAACCCACTAAAGTGGATGACTACATAGTAGCATCCTATCCGCATTAATGGTATGCCAGGCCTGAGTGAGTACCATTTTAGCGGTACTTGGCCACTTTAGTGGTGGACGATTAAGTATTAAATTGGTCACTTAAGTGGCACCTGGGAGGCCCTTAAATGACCTATTAGCCGTATTTTTCTTCCATTTTTCACAAGTATCAAGAATTCAAACCTTAGAATGTGTGGGAAATTTTGGGTATAATTATTGAGGGATTGAGGGGCATTTGTGAGCTTGGTTTACTCATTTCTTCATTGCAACCTTGGTAAGTTTGCATTATATTCATGGTTAATTCTTTAATTTATTTCCTAAATCCTTAAATTTTTGTTGAGTAGACTTACATACCATTTGACCTCAAAATTTATCAGTCATAAATGTAAATGTTTGTTAATCATATAGGAACACATTGACATTATTGAAAATGTAATTCACAAGTGGGACCCACATGGGACGTTAACATGATTTTGGACACAAAGTATAAAAAAAAAAATACTGGTACCATTGTCATATTGATGAGTATATTACCATTTTGATTGCATGGCATCAAACGATAGCTTCTCAAATAGAAAAATCGACAATTTAGTAGGTTTCAATGGGCTTCCTTTGGCAACCAGGTTGATTAAAATTATTTAGCGAACAAATGAACTATAATTAGGCATAATTTACTTAATGACTTGTTCGTTTGGTAGAATTGCTACATTAAGACAAAAATGTGTCTTATTTGACTTCTAGTATTGAAATTAGATACCTTATGCTTGTTCAGAATATAATTGATTTTGGGATAAGACATAGACCCCTTCGACCCATCTAATCCAAGCCCACAATTAGCTCATTGTAGACTCAATATAAGTGTTACATTATGTTAATATTTTTTATTAAGCCCAAGTAGGTTTAGATATATGATTTTTTCTATATTAGCACTTCTGAAATGATGCTAGTTTTGGTTTAAGTCCAACGATTTGTGATCTTGAGTTTGGTTTGAAATATGATAATGATGATATAAGATATGATTCAAGTCTAACAATAATGAGATGAGTTCTACTTCAAGTTCTACAGTGATGAGATGAGTTCTGGTCGAGTTCGATTGAGAGTACTGGAGGATCCATAGTCGATGCTAGAGAAGCACTATACGTAGACTCTAATATAGATGGAGGTACAATACTAAGAGCTTGTGGAAGACTAGGCACACTCAATGGAGCACCATACAAATGGATCAAGAAACCAACCAACAACCATCGAAGACTGGGTAGAAGAACTCTATCAAATTGAAGTAGGACGAACATGCTCACACGCTTAACCTGAGGGTCAAAGAGAGTCCTCTAAGAATATTCCTAGTAAGTGTAGATCTTTGTGCTTGCTCACTACCTAGAGCCCGACCACGACATGGACCTCACCCTCTAAACTGGCCTTTTTCTTTGATAAAGGCTCCACATCTCTAATGTCATGAGATCTAGTCATCACCATCTATGCAGGAAAGAGTCAAATATAACATAGAAAACAAGGTATAAAAAAAATCTGCAAAATAAGGAGCAAAATTAGGTAAATTTCCTCAAGACATCCTATAACATCTTAAAGATATATACAAACATTTACGTACTGATCCGTGAGACTCTATTAGATATCAATTCTTACACTATCAAGACCACTAAACTTGGCTACCCTAATGTAAATTTTTAATGACACACAAATCAAAGGTCATGAAGAAATATTATATAATAACCTATAGCAAGACTTCAAGATAAGTCAAACCACATGCATATATAGTAAAATTAGAAATACATAGTCAATGATACCAAACAAAGTTCAAAAAGATAGTTTCACATTGAAAGAACATAAATACTACAACTCAAGATCAAAATATATAAGATATTCAAAACGGGAACAATTTCATCTCTGAATACCAATAAAGACAAGTCTAAATAAGTAAAGGTAGTAATAGACTCTAGGAGCAAGAATCTAACTGCTACCTCAATATCTCGAAAATATCACCTGAATCAATAGTTTTGAGGTATACTCCAACCAAGATATGCACCAAAAAGGTGTCATAGGAGTGAGTAGGGTCCTGTTATACTCATTAGATATCATAGGAAGAGCATGCAAAATAAAAACTAAGGGAATGTCACGTACAACCCAAAAATATCCTAAATGATATAGCCCACAATGTCTCCACTAATAGTTCTATAATATTCAAAAACACCATAGCAATCGCGAGAAAGAAATACAATTATACATATATCACACATACCAGTACAAAGGAGGAAATGCACAAAGACAGGTATACATCAAGGGAGATAATGCAACACAAATAATGGTAAAATGTAATTACGAATGTAATGGGGATGATTATGATTATGATGAAGATGATATGATACACGACATCATCGTACAACCTCCGTATACACCTACTAATCAAATGCTTCATGACATAGAACCTATGAGGGGTTTGTCAACTATATACAACCAGTATCAAATACCTATATTAATATCTCCTCTCCGACACATCCATCTATAGAGGGTTTTAAAGATGTCATATTTTCTTTTTGAAAAATCTAGTGCTTCCAATATTTTCAGTATTTACATGGTGGTACCAATGTTTAATGAATGAATATATTATGAGAATATAATGCTAAGAACCAACCAAAAAGAGAAATTCCATATCCAACCAATATACCAACCAAGTGAGCCAAAATACACTCATTCATCCAACTATCCATGAATCCAACATAATCAATATGCTAATAAAATGAAATATATTAAAAAGTCACAGTTAAAACTATATTAGGCTTTTTAATCAAACAGGATACAACTAATTCTATATACGTAAGGTAAATAATATCACATAGGACCTCACACGGCCACACTTAGCAAATAATATTACAAAATTGACAAATAACATCAATATATAGGCCTTACCAGGGCATAACACAATAAATATATCCATTTTAAATATTAGTTCCCATACCCTTAACATGATTTTTTATCAACATTAACTGTCAAACATAGTCTGAAGAAAGTTAAGTCATAACCTACCTAGAATGCAAAAAGTCAGTACGAAAGTATTTAATCTGGTGTCCCCCACTCATGAATGCTCTCAAAATCAACTAAAACTTAAAAGTATAAAATCTACACATCAAAAGAATTGCAATGATACCCATATTACCTATTTTTTGAGATCAGAATGAACACCCAAAATTGATTTTCAAAAAAGGTGGTTAAAATCATAAGTTTGTCTTTGAAACACGTTCCACATACTCATAGGAGTTTGCAGTTGAAAATCCAAGTGAAAAAAGATTAAAAATGAGGTTTAAGTTCACAAAAAAGACTTTTCAAGCTTTACCTGCAAAATCTCCAAATTGAGACAAAAGTGATAATTATATGATTTGGAACTCACCCAAGTGAAAATAGGTTGAAATCGGTGTTTAAGTCTGCAAAATACAATTTTTAGGCCTTTTTGGCCAAAATCCACAATTCTCCACTTTAAAATCCTTGTTTAAACAAGAATTATATGGTACAATTGGAAGAGAATAGATGAAATAGGTGTTTTGGAGTTTAACCAAGACTAGAAATTGAAAAATTTTCTTAAAAATGCAAAACCCTAAGCTTTATGTCTCAAAATGCTGAAAATAGTGAAACATAGGTCTTTAAGGGATCCAGGCATCGCATACTCTATCACAGGGCCACTTTAATGACTACCTCTTAAGCGACCAGGTGTTGTATACATGATACTTTTCATAAGGGTAGGTATCACGTAAGTGACCCTGTCATTTTATATGTGGGATTCACGATTGTGACCATATTGTCACATAAGCAACACTTAGTTGAGTCATGTAAGTGAACTAGCTGGAGACATTGAGAATTCTAAGTCTCGGTGGACCACAAGGATTTATTTGGAATCCTGTGAATGCAAACGAATTATGCTACCCTATCAAATTCCATGCTCCAGACTCAATGGCGATATCAGACTTTCTAAAAAATATCATTTTCACAATGTTGATCCTAGAACGTAATTTCACAACTTTTTGAACTGAGGGTTAAAATGAGATATAAAAGTCATAAAACTACACCAATCTTCTTACCACCATAAAATCGATGTTCCAGATCTGTTGGCATCATTTGTTTTGTCATCCGATATACAAATTAATAAATATTGACTGAATTTAACTATAGGGTTTTTCAAATAACCAAAACCCACAATATCAGATAAATCACATCATAATACACTGAAAAATACTCCAAACATCCCCTCAGCCTAAAAATACCGTAAACCAACCACGGGGAGTGATAAAATGGTCAAATTTTATAGAATTAAATATTTCACATAAATCATCAAAAATCTAGTTGTTACACATCCACCTAGAAACAAAGCATTTAGGAATAAAACTCTTTATTTGAACAACACTTACCATTTTCACACCCATATTTAGTTCATATATGCATATTAGAGAAATTATAGAAAAAATAAGGCTTCTAGTCAACTAGATTATAGAACAACAATATATTTTAGACCTTAATAGTAAACATTCACGAGGAAATAAAACCTTTGATAGACTTCTAAATTATCTAAAGGACTTATAGAAGACTACTAACATTAAAATATCCCCCATATGTGTATAAGGTAAATCTAGTCATCCCAAGAAAATCATTCCCTTACATTTTCCAACATCACTCAATGTTTGGAGAAAAAACAATGCAAGCAAGGACAAGGATTTAGACACTAACAAAATATATACAGGAATCAACTTAGTCAAACTTATAACAGGTTATTTGGGCAAAACATAGTGTGGGCTTCATTGAAAATATTTTGTCTAAAGAACTCATACGGAACCACTATATATTGAATTAAATTTAAATAAAATCATTCTTTATTCAACTTTACAAAGGACAAACAACTACATAATAATATTTTTGAAAATCAAATAGATTATGTATTCTCATAACCCAAAACAGAAGAGAAGCTGAGGAGACGAAAGAATAAGAAGTAATTTGTACAAATGCCAAATAATTTTAACACAAAACAACTGTATTTTGAGAACCAAGACAAAACTATATCCTTAAACTTAAATTGAGAAAAGCGGGCAGCAATTCAAAAAGAGATAACCACACATAAAAATAAATTTACAAACCCATATTTACACACAGAAGCCACTTAAAAATAATATCATGGATTTACTAAAAAGTTCCTTGTTTTGATTCACTGAATAGAGTATGCAAATAAATGAAAATACTTATAATTTGTAACATTTCGACTATAACTCAACAAGCTCCAATTGTCATTGATAGAAGAAAATCATTCAATATAATTTTTGTGAAACCTTAATAAATGCACATTTATGCAAATAGATTTAGGATGAAATAATTTTGTTTTTATAAATTTTTGGTGAAAGGTAATGAAAAAAGTATTGGACATTTCATACACACCAAAATTCAGAAACCATAGTAATGAAATGGCATCAAAGAAAGTAAATAGTTTCAACCTTAACATCGCTCGAACTCAAAACAACCATATATTGAAATAAATTAAGAAGGAACTATAGATTGGACTCCATTTCATGAAAAACAAACAATGTTGACACAACCACACCTGAAACCAAGAGAAACCATATATTAACATAGTTAGAAACGTGTATATTCACTTACGAACATCAAAAATTAGAACTATACTTTTATCCATAGGGGTAACAGAAAGATACAACAATGAAATTTAAGACTTCCAAACATCACATATTCACAAAACCAAGATAAGGTGAAAGATAAAATGGAATGAGAAAGGAGTGGATTCATATGATGCTTGGGGCAGCAAGCTTTGGCTTTCCCATCAACATACCAACTTATTGGATTCAAACTTTAAATGCACAAGAACTATAGAAACAAAAACAAATATGATGTGAAGTAGATATTTATCGAAAGAAAGATATTTATTAATGTGCAACCATTTTTCATCAATCTTCAAACTATTTTTTTGCGGGAGATGAAATGTTTCTATTTATAGGCAAAATCCAAACTTTTAAGACCAGATTTGAATTAAGAAATTTACAAAACAAGGAAGTGAAAAGCATTTGATATTTGAATTCAAATCCATGACAAGATTTCTCTCTAACTTCATAATTTAGTGCAAAATTAAAGTCATAATCGAGTATTTGTTCCATTTTGAGACATGTTTTGGTGATATTTTTGGAATCAAGAGTTAGATAGAGATAACAAAAGAGAGAATCGTGTAGAGGTGGATGTGGAAGGACAACACAGTGACTGTTGGAAAATTTTCGACAGATTAAGTGCATTGTCACACCCAATTTCAAATTATCTAAAATATTGAACAACATAAAGTTATTTGTGACTCGCTGGTTTTGAAAAATCTTTTTTTAGACTCGCCACCCAAATTTTTGAAAAAATCAAGAATATCAATTTTATATGTAAAACTTTGTTTAGTGTTTTAGAGATGAGATTCTGAGTAATTTTGATTACTCAAGGGGAAGGTGTAAAGCAATCCTTAGAAGATAGTCCTTTAACTTAGTTCTGAAAAAATATTCGGGAAATAAATACTTTATTATTGGTAAAAAATGATGATAATCACATGAAATGAGTTTTATTTAATCGTAAGAAAATAACAACGCTACAATTCCTATAGACTGATGCCTACAGTATATGAAGATATAATAAATAGTAAGTACAAAGTATACATGCATAAGTATATAGCTCAAACTATAGGAATTTTAGTACACCATCCATTTCATGTGTTCTTAAATTAAAGTTATGTTAAATGTACCAAATTATTTTTTAATCTTTTGGTCTTAAATATGTCATATAGAAAGTTGAAATTAAAGTGTTGTCAAAAGAGAAAAGGGGTCAATCCTTTTGAAACGAACTAAAATGAAAATGAGATTATTAATTTTTAAATGGAGGTAGTTGTAATATTTTCAAGAAATAGCAATGTCATGACCAAATTTCTCAGGTCATAATGCACCTACTATAACCCACCAATAATTAAGTCAACCAATAGTATGGACTGCTAGTAGTGGACTAATACGAGAAGCAAAAGAAAAACTAAATAACAATGAGGAAAAGGGAAGAACAAAGTAAGTATATCGCAAAAACTGGTGAAGTAGGTACAAGATATTCTAATACTATGTAAGTTTAAGATTAAATATAGAATAAATATATACACAACCATCTCTGAAATGTAAAAACAGGGATCAATCTCATAAAAAGAAGGAACGCAGGATAATCTAGATGTTAGGAATCACCCTAATCTTTGATCCATGGTTGGTCTATGTGATGCAAACATCAATGGAAAGAACTCGTACTATGATCTACAGAAGTGTAGTCTAAGTACCAGCCATGTGGCACTTAGTAGGAATTGGTAGACTAAACTCCAAATATAATATAAATATAAAAAACATGTAAAGAAAGAATATAAACTACAACAAATTATCTACAAAGCTAAGAATAATAATACTAATGAAATGATAAGGGCAACCTACATAAACTACCAATAATATGGGAAAACCATGATGCCATAAGTATCTAGCCAGTATATTAGTAGTAAAGTTAATGATAAGATATACCATATAAAATAGTAGAATTAAGTAATATATACTCAATGTATAATAATTGTAGGAAAAAAGGAAATAATACATAAATCATTGATATGGGAGATTATATATATAGATATGTATATATATTCTATACCGACAACTAAACCCGAAGATACCACTCTGAGAAAGCTAGTCTAATATATCAAAGGCCATAAGTATTATGGAAGCTATCTGTAGCATGATCAGGGTCTGTACCTTAATTCAATAATCATAACATAACCTAACAACACTAAATATTAACTTAGTATGGAGTAAAGGAACCCAAAAGTTCACCTACAATCTCGGGTACCAACCCCTACCCATTCTATCATTAATTATATAATAATATCAAAATAATAATAATATAATCAACTACACTAGACGAACAATAACCCAACATTTCCCCTATAAACCGGAATGATATATGTAAACACTCAAAAAACAACCATAATATGTACCTATCAGCCCCCATTTGAATGATAGATACAAGTTCAAAACAATTACATTATTTATAAGCGATGCATATAAATGATCGTAAGTCAAGAAAAAAGACTCAGTGATGCAAGATTAATCTAGTACCATAACCCAATGTATTGCCATAACATATGAAGTGTATACACCTCCTATAACTTAATAGCTTGCAAATGGAAGAACTGCGATGACCATCCTTCTCTAGTGCTATAGCTCATAAGATAAAGGGGCACATAGGCGATTCATGAAAACCATATACACTGCCTGGTCCCAAACCAAGACGTTGATAATTCATCATCACAAACTTACCTCATCCAGTACAATATATATATATATTTATAAGGAATGCTGGATTAAATCAATATTAAACGAGTAAATATCTATAACTCCATTACAACGAATCAAATCTGGGACTAAAGATAGTGTTGTAAGGTAGAAAGGGTTGAAATCCTCTTTCAACTAAAGTGAATAAGTAGTAGTAAAATGAGTGGATAAATGATGGACTAGAATCTACCTCGGTCTAATTTCTAAAGTAATACATTTAGTTTAGAATTTCATAATTCCATCATAATAGTGGTATGCCTTTAATTTTCAAGATCAATTTTAAAGTTAAGAAAAGTGGGAATAAAACCCCATTTTGGAAAATGGTAGTAAAACCAAGGTTTTAACAGGAATTGTATCACTAAATAAGAGTAAATGCATCTCAATGTATGTATGTAATCACTAGTATCTAATTGCTATAATTGTAAGAATAAACAAATACGTAACAATAATGACATCCTTACTAAATATATAATGCTAACATAGTATTCAATTGGTATCACAACCATGTCCTCGGTCCCAACAATATATGTATATTATCATATTCCAACACCATAATCCAAAAATTAAGGTAAACTAGGGAATAAACCAACTAAAAGTATCTAATCAAGGAATATCATCTAATTCACCAAGTAATATGGTAATTCTTATGCTAAAGGATACCATACGTTAATCTATGGTTATTCAAGTCTATAATCAGGTATAATCGGGTCCTATAACCATAACAAGTATTCTCATCCAAGGTTGGGTCATATTTCAATTTAAAATCCCCTAAATAGGACAAGTCATGATATTACTAGGCATAAAACTATTGGGTATTCCTTAGTATGCAATCTATTTAATATACAATCTCATATATAAAACTAGACCAAAGTCTACCCCGATACTAAACCACAAACATGAACTGTCCATAAATCATTTAGCTTTGCTCTATTATATCAGAATGATGTTGCACTATCAAAAATATAATCTATATGTAAATATAAGTAAAATGATACTGATATTGAAATATATAATTTGTACCTAAAATTGCTTCAAAAATAGGCTCATCAAGTCTCTAAAGAAAATCCAACATTGAATTTACCATGAGGTCTTCAAAGCATAGGAAATGTGTGCCAAAAAATTAAGCACAAATAGTGTATAAATTGGGGCACAAATCAGCCCATAAATTTAAGAAATATATGGGAGAAAATCAAGGATTTAGGACAAAAACTTTTTAAAAAATTAATGATGAAGGATCACCTCCATGTCCACTATTCAGCCCCAACTCAAACATATGATTTCCTAAGAGTTCTTGAGCCCTTGGGACCATTAATGGTATAAAATCCCTAAAATATGCTAAGGAATTAGGAAGAAAGAAATATAACCGAGCTGCCTAGGGCCCTTGAAAAACACAGGAGCTTATCATAAATGGGGGACTAAACTAGACAAACTCTTTGTAAATACGATTGATATGCCACAAATGCAAAGAGTAAAGTTGAATCAGAAAAACTAGCTTATCCTTTTTGGATTTGATGGATTGACTGCCAACACGAAGGCTAGTAATCATACTTATCGTGAATGCAACCAATGTTTCATAAATTTGAAATACCTCCAGTTTGGGCCCTTGGGAATTTCCTGATCTTTAAGCTCACTGCCTTAATTACGACTTGAACATATGAGTCATATGGTGTATTGAAGAGTCAGGTGACCCTAGTCATAAGGTTTCCAGTTAATGGTTGTTGATTTTCTATCATGGTTATCGCTTATTGAGAAGAGTCATTAAGGGTGGTGATGAGTCGTTACCTTAACAAAACCATTAACTTAGTGGTATGACTCTACTCTAAGTACAACTGGATCACTAGGATTTGTGAGGATAGGTTATGAGTCATGAGGTGAAGTCGTAGATTGTCTAGTGTCTTAACTATTTAGGTACTGTGTTTGTTACGGCTAGACCCTATGAGTTATTGGTTTAGGTTACGAGTGAGATCATGGAGTCATAAGGTGGATAGTGTATGGCGTCCAACTCACTATCTAGGATATGACTTAAGGCTATTATGGACATTTCCCACTTTAATTCCCTTTGATAAACGACTTAAGACCTTTCATGGGACTTCACTAATACATCATTCCTAATAAAACAATAGCACATTCTCTCTCAATCTCCTTGTTTAAGGTAAGGAGAGGGTTTCAAAGAAAGTAGTTATCTAGGGTTCTAAGGGTGCAATCTCTTCAAAATTCCTTGGCATTTCAGTATGTTGCTCCTCCCATATTTTTATTCTCCTTAAAGCATATTATTTAATGTATGGCTTTTATGTATTGTTATGGCTTTGAATTAATGGTTGGGGGTCTTTGAAATCTTAATGTTTAATAATGTTTTTTATGTTTTAAATATTATTTTGAACATATGCATTCATAGCTATGGTGGTGGAACTTTATAATGGTAACTTTCTCAAAACTTGTGAATTTTGAAATATCTATTACCCCAACCCTATATTGTGAAACTTGTTATTAGTTATGAGAAAGGTGAGAATTTAAATTAGGGGTACAAAGGAATCCCAAAGTGTTTGGTTTGAGTTATTTCTTGAAACTAATGCATGGTATAAATGGTTAAATGGTTAAATGGTTACGAATGCTTTTGAAAATAATACGAGGTATACAAGAATCCCTTATATTTTTATATAATGAAAAAACCTTACGAGGTATACGGGAATCCCCCAAAAGATTTTAATAATGGAGACTGCGGGATATATGGGAATACCCTAAGTCTTGGATAATGACATTGCTTGCAGAGTATAGTCAGTAGGACAATATAACTTTACAATTCCTAAGTAATGGACTCTTGGAATTTTTGATTTTGTTATATGTAAAAATTTTTAATTAGACAATAATGGGGGTTGTGATAGCAAGCCAATGAGGTTTGAGTACGATGGATGGAAACTTAAAAATCATGTTTGCCGACATGAGGGTTTGCCTTGATGACCATGTGCTTGTTAGGTACAAGGTAATTCCCCAAGTTTATACATGTATGTACGTATCATAGAGGGCGAAGGGTATACAAGAATCCCTAGCTTTCTATGATATTTCTGGTTCATACAGTTACATGCACTGGGCCTGTTATGGGGGTAACATTGGTCCCATATAGCCCATGGTTAGACTGATAATGGTAAAACTACACAATGAACCAACCATACTTCCACTCCCTCTGCTCAGTGACTTAGTTATTCGGGGATGACTTTTTAGACAGACTGAATTGGTGAGCTTCGAAATTCTAGAAGACCCATTTTATTCTATGTCCTTTGCTATATCAATTTTATCTCTTTAGTTTGGATGTTTTCTATGGCTGGAGGAATGTCTTGACATTATATTCACTGATTTCAGTTAGAGGCTTTTTTAGACTACTATGGGCATGAGAGGTGTCGATATTAGTTTTAGCATTGGTATTGGTATTGGATGGTTAATTGTCTGTGTCTTTAAATTTTTTTTTTCAGAATTATTATCATTATTTAATTTAATATTATCCTATCTTGTTATATGTATGAAATTCACTTGACATGGGTTGTAGGGCGGTTAATAGTTTTGGTATAAAGGGGTTATTCCGGTCCTACCTGGACTCGAGATAACCGACTTGACTAGGCCCTATTTTGAGTCATGTCAGATTGGCTTAAGAAACCCTAGGTTTATGGTCAATTCGGTTTCCATAAAGACATGTTATGTAGAGTCACTTTTAAGGGTGTGTAGCATGCCACACTCATAAGGGAGAGGCTACGAGGCATTTAGGAATGTTTCTCTTTCTTGTGTTCTATTTTTGGTTTATAGAGTCTAATGTCCTAAAATATTTTCTAATTCCCTCTTGTTTACTTTTCATATCATGGCTCCCAGGCTATCTAAAAGTAATAAAAATTATTTTGTCACACCCGAGTACAATGTTAATAGGATATGTCATGCTTATAGTGTCTAGACTCAGTGTAGAGGTCCATTTTCTGATTGTCTTTTCGGAGTTCCACCAGTCCCCTCCAGTCCTTCTCAATCTTCTCAAGATGATGTGGTGAATGATGAGTTTCATCAGTCTATTCCTATGTTGGCTCATTTGGTATCTTCTCTGTTTTTAACGTGATATTTTAGTTGCTCTATCTTCTAAGGCCACAAGGGTTTGAAAGTTTCTGAGGTTGAACCCTCCAACTTTTGCTGGTGTTAAGATCAAGAATGATCCTCAAAGTTTCCTTGATGAGATGGAAAAGATCATCTATGTGATGCATTCCACTAATGTGGAGGGAAGGGAGTTAGCCGTCTACCAATTAAAGAATATGGCTTACTAGTGGTACAAAAATGGGATAGTCAAGGAGTGACAATGCTGAGTCAGACTTGTGGGATGATTTTTCTAATGCTTGAATGGACCGCTTCTTTCCTCAAGAGCTGAGAGAGATGAACTCAAAATAATTTGTTAACCTAAAGCACGGAATGATGTCTGTCAAGGAGTATGCCTTGAAGTTTCACTAGTTATCTCGGTATGCTTCAAATTTGGTTTCTATCTTAATAGATAGAATGATGAAGTTCACTTTTGGGTTGACCCAAGAATTGATTTTGAGTGTAAGCCTACCTTGTTAAACAATGACAGGACCATCTCCAGGCTAACTATGTATATATTGCAGGTTGAGGAAGAGAAGAAGAAGCAAGAGAAGATAGGGGGAGAGCCGTAGCAAGAAGTTTAGATTTTCTGAGCTTGGTTGAGGTCAATAGTAGTGTGGCAAGGATGGTAGAAAGTAGTCCAAAAAGAAGTGGGGAAATTTTGGGTGTTACTCGACAACTCATGTTCCCTACCCAAAGTCTTCTGGTGACAGACATTTTTAAGGTGTCAAAAATTATATGGCACAAAGTGCCCAATCTAAAGCTAGTGGGGCCCAATAAGCTCCATCATATCCTCCCTGCATATTGTTTGGTCAACTACATCAGGGTTTCTATGATGAGGGAAGGGATAAGTGATTCAACTGTGGTAATCCATGGTATATTCTTAGAAACATTCTAGTGGCTACGGTTGATTTTAGGGCCAACAATGTTTCAAATCCATATTATGTTACCATGTATAATGTAAAGTGAAGAAATCAAATGATCTCTATCCAACCATACGACTTGTACCACCAAGTCATACCCATTTCTATGACCAAAATTCATTCCACCAACCAACACTGGTCAGCACACGACTGGACTATACCATTCATACCCCAACATACAGCTCGTACCTATGAGTTGTATTTAGTCCAGAGACTAGAATTCAAAGAAATTTTCTAAGGTACATAAACCAGAGTGTTTCAATCTCCCCTACTAGGAACATTCATCCCTGAATGATGGATAAGGTATGGGTTACCACACGTGCGAGTCATTAGAATTACCAAATATATTTCAAATCTTTAACAAAGTTTGATAACATCGAGGCAAAGATATTAAGCATTCCTTTGGCAAACTCGGAGAATAAAGATGTGTTAAGACATACCTTTTGTACAAATCCCAAGAGTAGAAAAATGTGGATACTTGGACTTCATGTCCTCCTCCGCTTCCCATATAGCTTTTTCCCCATACTGGTTTTGCCACAAAACCTTAACCAAATCCATATCCTTGGTTTGCTACTGACAAACCTACCTATCCAAGATCTTAACAAGGACCTCTTCATAAGATAAACAGTCCGAGATACCCAACCGCTCCAAAGGAACTATTAAAGAGGGATCACTAAGACACTTCTTTAGCATAGAGACAAGAAATACCGAATGAAAAAAACTAAATATAGAAGGTACCTCCAACTCGTAAGCAATATTATTAACCCTTCGTAGTATTTCATAATGTCCAATGTATAGGGGAATGAGGTTCCCCTTCTTACCATACCATAATACTCTATTCATGGGAGATACCTTGAGGAAAACCTTATCCCCAACCTCTAACTCCAAGTATCTACACCTATCATCTGCATACGACTTTTGGAAAATTTGGGAAGCCTTAACCCTAACTTGAATAACGTTCACCATCTCCATAGCCTAGTAAACCAAGTCAGGACAAAACATATCCACCTCTCCAAGCTCAAACCAACCAATAGGAGAATCTACACCTCTTACCATACAATGCCTCAAAAGGATCCATACCAATACTAGAATGATATCTATTATTGTACGCAAACTATAAGGAAGGTAGATGCTAAACCCAATTGCCACCATAATCAACCACACAAGCTTGAAGGATATTCTCTAATGTCAGAATAATTCTCTCTGCTTGTCCATATATCTGCGGGTTAAAAGCAGTACTCAGACTAACCTTAGTCCCCACCTCTTTCTAAAAAGATCGCTAAAAGTGAGATGTAAATTGCATGGAACGATCAGAAATAATCAAAATAGGTATCCCATGTAGCTTTAAAATCCCCTGAAGATATAACTTTGCATAATCCTCCACCGAGAAGGTAGTCCTCATTGGAAAGAAGTGAGCATACTTTGTCATACTCTCCACGATGACCCAAATCAAATCTTATTGATTCCAACCACGTTAGCCTTACCTGGGTAATGGTGAAGACTCATATCATAGTCCTTGAGAAACACAAGACATCCCATCTATCTGAGATTGAGCTCCTTCTGAGTGAACACATAATGTAGACTCTTATGATTAAAAAAGATGTCCATATGTACTCCATACAGATAATGCCACCATATTTTCAAAGTAAAAGCCATCATTATAAATATCGTAGGGGCATTAGTCAATCCAAATAACATTATAAAAAATTCAAAGTTCTCATACCTAGAAAGCCATCTTAGGGATACCCACATCCTAAAAATTTACTAGATGATACCCAGAAAAAAGATCTATCTTAGAAAAGAAATTGGCACCTTGAAACTTATCAAATAGATCATATATACTTAGGAAAGGATACTTCTTCTTGCGCATGAACAACACCGGTACACCCCACAGGGATACACTTGGACGAATAAACCCCTTATCCAGAAGATCCTTAAATTGCTCCTTGAGTTCTCTTAACTCAACCTTAGCCATTCTATAAGGAGGAATAGATATTGAACAATTGCTCAGAACCAAATCTATACCAAACTCTATTTCTCTATCTGGAGGAACACTAGGAAGATCATCCGGAAAGATCTCATAAAACTCATTTACCACCAGGACCTTTGAGTTAAAATCTTTAACAAAAACCAAGTAATAAAGATAATCTATAGAGATTAACCTCCAAGCTCTAAGATAAGAAATAAACCTCCCTCTAGGAGCTAGGGAACCACCATCCAACTCTAAAATTGGTTCACCAGGGAACCTAAACAAAACCTTATGGGTCCGATAATCCAAGTACGCAAAACAAGAGTGTAACTAATCTATCCTCAGAATAACTTCAAAATCCAACATATCAAGTTTAAACAATTCTACCAAAGTCTTTCTACCACAAGCAAATACTATACACCCCATATAGACTCTTCCATCTATAATCAATACCAAGGTTAAAAGAGAAAAAGGATCGAAAACTATATATGTTTCAAAACCAATACATACAACCATAAATGGGGTCACATAAGAAAAAGTGAACTCCAAATCAAGAAGATAATATACATGATAAGAAAAAAGTTGTAATGTACCAGTAACAACATCAAGCGAAACCTTGAATTCCTATTAGGATGCACAATGATATAATCTATTCTGGAAAACACTTGAACCAGGAGTAGTAACAGAAGTAGACATAAAACCACCAGGTGCAGTAGCAGAAGATGAAGCCACTAGTACCTTATTTGCTCTTGTAGCCACATTATTAACTAGATAATCCATGAACTAATGGCCTTCTTGGCCACACTTGAAGTATTTATCCCTCCTTTCTTTGTAATAGCCTCAATGAAAAAGACCACAAAACCAATAAAGAGGACATGAAGAACCCAACTAACCTCTACTCGCCTGTGATTGGGCACTCGATGATCGAAAATTGTCAGCACATGATGTTACTTGTCACCAAAATACTTTAAGTAATGAGCACTAGTAGTAGAGAAGGATCTAGAACTCTCTCACTTTATTTTCTGCCATTTCTTACCATCCTAGCTACCCTACAACTTTGCACCTCCCTAATAAAAAAACTTGTTCATCTTACCATTCTAATCTTAAACTCTGCCTATTTTCTCTCCTCATCCTCTACTTGTTTCATAAAAATAGTCAACCTAGAAATGTTCATATATTTAATCAACAAGGAAGTCTTGCTTTCTAAGATCAAATCTAGATTCAACCTAAATACAAAATTTCTCATTCTCTCTCTCATGTCAGCCCCTAAATCAGAAGCATACCTTGACAACTAATGAAACTTAAAGGCATAATCCTTAATAGACATTCTCTCTTGCTTAAGATTCACAAACTTCTCTGCTTTTCCTTTCCTCAGCTCTTGAGGAAAGGAACGATCTAGAAAAGAACCTAGGAAGGCATCCCATAAGGACATCTCCTATATATCACCTCTATCCCTATCCCACTCTTTGTAGCATTGGTATGCAATATCCTTGAGATGATAAGCTATAAAAATTACAGCTTCCATATTAGTAGCCTGCATCACCCTTAATATCTTCTCCATCTAATCTTATAAATATTGAGGATTCTTGATGCAATACTAAAGTACATAAGGATTTCAAGGACATCTCAAAGGTCCAAGCTTAAAATTGGCAAGACATTTGAGACCCTTTTGGAACCCTTCTCAAGCCATGACCAAGATGAAATAGCAGAAGGGAAAATAACACTTAAGAACCTCCTAATTACTAAGGGCATGGAGATATTTACACTACAAAAGGCCACACTTAAGATGTACCCTTCTCTTGGCCCTCATTAAGGGTATTTGAGTCATTTACTGTGTAATAGTACAAATAGACACTTTAGATACTATTTTAATTAGTTTTTGAGATATAAAATTAAGTGACTTTTAGATTGTAGTGCATCTTATTCTTCTTAAGAGAGAGAATCCAAATTAGGGTTAATACTAAGTGATGGATTTCACTTGTGTTGACAAATTGGCAAGAAATGTGGGTTCTTGAGATTTATAATCCCTTTGTGTCCACCTAAGAGTGGGGTGTAATCCAACTTGGTGACGTGTATATGAGTGTTTAATATACACTTTAGTGATACTCATTGTGTTGGTGAATGTCTCTTTAACTATTCTTTTCTTTTGAATGCAATTTTCTGTTGTTTCTACTTCATCTCCTCTTTCTTTAGTTGCTGGTTTTTGCTTCTTTAGTATTTAATTTCGGTTATATCTTTGTTTTAGTTATCATTTGGTATCAAGAGCTTTGCTTAGGGTTGTTCCCACAACTATAATCCTTGGTTTTAGTGTCTTTATTAAGAAAATCTCAATAAAAAAGAGTCGAATACAACAAAAAATAGCAAAAAAAGGTAGATCTTATAGTGTTTATTGTAGATCCAAAATTTCCATGCTAGATATACACATTTTTATTGTGTTTTGTTTGTTTCAAGTGCTATATCCTTTTTCTCTAGAACTTAAGGAGTCTAGATCTACATTTGGAAAAAGATTTGGTCGATTTTGAGCTATATCCACCATGGCTATGGAATTTTGAACATTTGAAGAAGCTAGATCCCTTTGAGTTTTAGTTGGTGACATGATTTGTGGATTATTTTTTGTTATTTGAGCTCAACTTGGCCTAAGGAACCTACATCTAAAAAGAAATTGGAGTTTAGGGTTCATTTGCTAGTTGGTCAAACTTGGTTAACTCTTGAAATATTCATCTTGTTCTTCCATTATCTTCAAATCTTGGTGAAGAAGAATATTAAAAGGGTGTGTTTGATCCAAAAATCATTGGAAAGAGAGTGTACTTTGTGTTTGTAAAAGAATATTCCTTAGCATATTCATATTCATCCAAAAAAAGGAAGAAAAAAACAGAATAATCAAGTACAAATTCAAGTAGAAGGGGGAGGGGGGGACCAATCATTTTGAATTCAAATTGGAGCTTGAAAAAGGCTCCAATCTTTTTGTTGTTCACCTTAAATAATCATCCTCTTTTTCCCTAAGGTGTATAGGCCGAAACTTACAAAAAATTGGAATTGAAATTTTAAAAATCATGTCCAATCAATTCATGCCATGTCATCACTAGCTTTACGGCCGAATCAAGTTCCTAAGAAGATTTCTTAGTTTCTAATTTCTTATTCTAGTTTCTTGTGTGGTAAATTATATCACTAATTATCACACTAGTAAGTACCTACTAGGTTGATAATTAGTCTAGAGTATGTTTTGTTTCGTCTCTTCAGTTTTTGTTTGATTTTCTCATTTTATGTCATAGTTATTTGTTGGTTCAAGTCCGTACAACATTTTTATTTACGTAACATCAAACAAAAATTGATTTCGGGCCAAACTAGATTCATCACTGATTCACTTGCCAAGTACATTCCAATATTTCAACACTTATGAGACAAAGTGTGAAGTAAGAACCGAGTGTGAGAGTGATGAGGCTCTTTTTTGGAGTAACTTATTTGTTTGTTTTATAGGTTTTACTTTTTTATTTTAGATACATAGGCCATGGAACCCAAGGTTTCAAGTGCTCAACAATTGGGTAATGATGTTAGTAGGGTCATAATGGCTTGACTTGAGGCCATGTATCGTGATGTGCCAATCATGATTACAAATTTGGGTACAATGAAGGGTGATTTGGGTTTGATGAAGGGTTATGTGGGAACAATGAAGGATGACGTGATTAGGATAAAAGTGGGAGTTGATAGACTATGCCCACCAAAGCCACCACAATACCAAAACTAAAGTCTATCAACCCGAGAGCCAACTAGACCTATATATTCCCCATTGAACCAAGTCTAACAAGAAGGACTTGGTACTCAAATAATATATCAAAATCCAAAGTTCCAAGTTCCAAACTCACTTGACCAAATGCTTCACCCTTCACAAGTTCGAACACCTCAAGTCTAAAGGCCCTACAGTCCCAAAAATCCAATGTCACCTTTCCAAGATACACTAACCTTAAATAAAGATGGAGAGTTCGGATGCAAGGAGAATGAGTCCAAGATTTAAGATGGACGGAAGCTTAGTGGTGAGATAAAAGATGAATGTCAAGAAAAGAGGGAAAATGAAAGGGAAGAAACGGGTAGTGAAGTTGGAAGGAAAAAAGAACACTTGATTGTGGGTCTTGTTCAAAGACCCCTTGTTACTCACAAACCCAAAAGCTAGCATTTTTCCTAGATTTGATTCTTCTTATGTGCAGGTACAAGATTATATTCTATCCAAGATCAATCCCAAAGGGGTTCTACATGAGAGCATTGGAAATGAGCTAGTGGCACCATTAGCCGAGAGTTCCACCCAAGTGGACTGCCCAAGCTTAATTAGAGGTAAAATTGCTACTCCATACACTTCGTTGAACTTAAAATCTTGTGGTTTAGTGTATTGTGAAGTGGTTTCAGGTTTACAAATGCATAAATCTTACATTAGTAACTCTCTTGTTGGGTATGATGATCAACTTGGTCTTAAGACTAGCTCCCTACTTGAACATGAGACTGGTATGCTTGAAAATTTTCAAGTTGGTGTTGATACATGTAATATTGATCTTGATAATGAATATGGTCATTTGAACTTGTGTAATGAAAGCTATGATATTAGTCTTTTTCATAGTTGCCATGTATATGTCAAAATTTTTTGTAGTGTCTTAGGAGATAATGATTTTGATCCTCTAATAAAAAGGGTGGGTAGTTTCAGCCTAGACCCTTGCTTACTACTTCCCTTTGACCCTAGGATACTTTTAAGTTGTGGGAGGTGTTGTTTTGGGTTATGCTCAATCCCTCTTGTTGTTAATTCTACTCTTGTCCTTTGTACTCATTGTTCTAAGTCTTTCATGTCACACACAAATGACCCATGGATGTATGTCAATTGTGAACAACCTTGGCTTGTCCATATAACTTGTGGTACTAATACTAACCCTCCTCCCTTGAAGATTGTGTTATTATTTCCCTCTCTTTGGTTTTGAAAGATGTGATTTGAGGTCAAATAACTTTCAAGATGGAGAGGATGATACAAGCCTAAAGTGCATAAGGATTGCAAAGACTTCTCAAAAGACCAATCTCAAAATTGGCAAGATATTTGAGACCCTTTTGGAACCCTTCTTAATCTCTGACCAAGATGAAAAGGGAGAAAGGGAAGCTTACACTCAAGTGGCACCTAATTACTAACGGGATGGAGGTATTTACACTACAAAAGGTAACTCAATAGGCTCCCTTCTCTTGGCCCTCATTAAGGGAATTTGAGTTATTTACTTTGTAATAGTACAAATAGACACTTTAGATACTATTTACATTAGTTTTAGATATATGGAATTTAATGACTTTTAGATTGTAGTTCATCTTCTTCTCCTTAAGAGAGAGAATCCAAAATTTGGGTTAATAATAAGTGATGGATTTCACTTGTGTTGACAAATTGGCAAGAAAGATGGGTGCTTGAGATTGATAATCCCTTTGTGTCCACCTAAGAGTAGGGTGTAATCCAACATGGTGATGTGTGTTTAATTGTTTAATATACACTTTAGTGCTACTCATTGCATTAGTGAATGTGTCATTAACTATCCTTTTCTTTTGAATGCAATTTTCTATTGTTTCTACTTCATCTCCTCTTTTTTTAGTTGCTATTTTTTGCTTCTTTAGTCATAATTACGGTTATAGCTTTGTTTTGCCTATCAATCCTCCTCCACCTTGTTACTAGTAAAAGTAGGAAGATTCAGTTTCATAAAATGACCAACCCTTGTGGCCTCAGCAGACAACCCACCATGTGCATCTCGCTCAGCCTGTGCAGCAACCAATTTAGCAAGAGTATGAATAGACTGGTGAAATTCCACATTAGTAACATCAACCTGAGAAAGACTAGTATCAATTGAAGGAACTTTAGAACTATTGAGGATAGTACCCTGAGATCGAAGATGAACTCCTGACATATGACGTATCCTGTCAAAATTGTCCCTAAATGGGACTAAAGAGTTTCCTTATGTTCAAGATCATCGAGGCATGATATGAAAAGTGAACAAACAATGATTGAGAAGAATTATAGGACTTAGACTCCAAGTTTGAAAATAGAATACCAAGAAAGTGAAACATTCATAATGTCTTGTAGCCTCTCTCTTATAAGTGTGGCACGCTACATACCCCTAAAAGGGACTATAGTCTACACGGCTTAGTGGACTCCCAATTGACCATGACCCTAAATCTATGATACAAACTTGAAACTACCTAACTGGGGGCCTTGTCGTAATAGTCATCCAATGTCTAAGAAGGACCAGGGGCCACCCCCTGTTACCTAGCTCAATAACCATTAGCATCCCTTGAGTCGGCTGAATACCAAACATATAACAAGATAGCATAAGTAGATAAGGACTGGCTTTAGGATAAGTCTATTCCTAGACTAACCCTACAAAGTCATCCCGTCCACCAAACCGTGCAAACCAAACAACCAAGAAAATCCAATACCGAACCAAGGGACATAAACTAGGCCATAACCAAATAAGATCAAAACATAATATGACTAATCCCAAAATAAAATATCATGTAACAATGAGAAATTATGTCCAAATATGTCAGCCCCAATACTAATGCCAATAGTAAGGATTACCAAAATGCCGACCCCCCCATTCCAACCCATAGCAGTACCACAAAGCCTCTAACAAAAATAGTAAGAATATCTGGTTGGGATGTGTCCCCAACCATAGTCAAAACCATTTTCTACAAATAAATCAGAATGTCTAAAAATATCCATAACGTGAAATAAAGCCTTCTAGAAATATGGAAGCCCACCACTTTAATCCTATAGCTGTCCCCGAGTCAATCGCTATATTGAAGGAGTAGAATGGTCGGTTCCTGCATAGCCTGGGTATACAGCTACGTAAAGATAGGTTAGGTCTTAAAATCTACATTAACACAAGATAAGGATAAAATAATTCAATTTATAAAACCAAGTAAATCCATCCATATACATATAAACATACATATATATATCCATACTGGGAAAGGGTACCAGGTTTAACATGCCATTAAAACCTTTACCTGGGTTGTGTAGCTTTACTGTCCTAAAACACCTATGGGCTATATAGGTTCAGCTCCCCCTGCTGAAAGGGCCCCAGTGCGAGTAGCCGCATGACTAGAGAAAAAAATCTGGATGACTAGTACATCCCCTAAATATAAAGTCTGACATTATGAACAGGTTCATATTGACAAACCCTCACATCGGCAAATATGTGTTTCTAGTTTTGGTCCCCCCGAGACCATCACCTTCCATGACTTATCTACACACCCCACCATTATTGCCCAATTAAAACCATTACCAAGCAACCAACCAATCTATTAACTATTTATCAATCAAGGGCATTAGTAGTGGCATCGTTATACCAACTATACTTTACAAGTTTTGTTTATAGCCAACCACATATAAGTTTAAGGCCTTTAGAATCCATTTAAAACATTAATATTATTTAGGGTTAAATTGCAAAGTGTAAACCTTACATATGTTCCATTAGAAAACCAATATTGTAGTGGAAAATTTTTGAAAGTCATTTTATCAAAAACATTAGGGGAATAGTATTTCCAAAACCAGAGTCCATTACTGAAGAACCATTCCCATGCAACCAATTATCCAAAACCACCATTAATGCACATAAAAGCACAACTAAAACATGGGAAAACCATAACCAAACATTTATAACTAAAACCACCAAATCATGTTTAAGAATCAAAAGTCATACAATATTCAAATTATAAAAACATTTGATAAAATTATGCCTTTAATTTGAACTAACAATGAAAGAAGAGATTGTACCTTAATTTACAAAATACATAGAGAGAAACCACCAACATTATCCCCAATTTATTCTTCTAGTTGGAACCCTAGATTCCTTTACCAAAAGCTCTTGAGAAAATTATAGAGTGTTTAGGATGAGTTTCTAAGTGTTAATGAATAGAATAAAAGGGCAAGTAGCCTCCCAAGTTAGTTAGATATTTTGGGTCCTTATTAGGATAATTAGGAAAATTTCCAAAATATCCACACTTAAGATGCATAAAAATCCCGTCATAGGGGTATGACTTACTCTCATGAGTCATACCCTTTGATATGACTCATATCCTAAGTTTTAATAATTGGACCCAATACTATCCAGTGTATGACTCATCCTACCCAAGTCGTATTGACAACATACAATTCGTATCCTTCACCCGTATCCCTTTCAAGATAGAATCATAGAAGGCTTGAACACTCTCCACCATACGAGCCCCTGGTATGGCTCGTACCCTGGATTATGGCTACAAGTGAGCAACTCATACTCAGATCCAACTTATGTTACTAAGTCTAAGGTTAAGTGAAGGACTAAAATGATTGAACCCAACCATATGACTCATACCACTAAGTCATACCCATTCTAGTAACTAAAATCCATCCCACCAACCAATAGTGGTAAGCATACGACTGGACCATTCATTCTTACCCAACATACAGCTCATCCCCATGAGTCGATCTAGAGAAAATAGTTCTAGGAAATTTTCTAAGGTACAGAAACTAGGGTGTTTCACCTTAACTTTCTTTAACTTCAACATTCATCATTACATGATTACACCCTACTTAACAACATACTTTCCTTACTAAACACATTATATCTCTTTTCCTTCCTAGCCTACTGATACCACCTCTCTAAACTTATATTTTTTGCTTAACCATAAGAATTACCATTATATAAACATAACAAACATCATCAACCTATAACCCATAAATTAGTGTGTAAGAACATCATATACTACCTATGTATCCTTATTTACACTTAGGAACTCAAGGGTACTATCTAAGAACACACACTGTAAAAACTTAGAAATAATAAAATCCCATATAACCTTGGGTACACTGCTAGATCATAACCACACCATCATACTTAACTTAAAATCAATAAACTTAAATTCTTGCACACATTATTTCAAGCCTGCAAATTCACTTTTTATACAACTAGCCCCATGGATATATAATCTACTAAATCAAGATAAACACTATCCTTACTTTACTACTGCTAAACTTCAGGGTCCATGCTGCTAACTCTAGATCATATATTTTCATAGGATTCTTAGAAAGGATCTGAAGGTACATTCGACTTTCGCTTAATGCACGACTTTTCATGATCATGAATGAAATCTTTCATACTTTGGAACATAAAGGCACTAGTGGGATACTTTTTGAGCCAACATACAATCCCATAACTGTCTATGGGGACTTTCTGAGAAAAATCTATCAATAGGAATTTAAGCATGACTATTTCTATTACCTCAAAACTAAGGAAGAGGCATGATTTGAGCAAGATAAGAATCTCTATAAGTTTCTTAGAGAACATCTCTTTAGCACGATATAAGAAATGAAAGAAGGTAAAAATTTCATAAATTCCTTGTAACTCTAAAAAAAAGTACAGATATATTTATTCCATTTCGTAAGACTCTACTAGACATGACTTTATAGACACCCTAGGATACTTAAACCTTATGCTCTAATACCAAGTTTTGTCATAACCCGAGACTACCCCAGGTTGTAACACGGTGCTTAGAACCAGAAGTGATCCCAAGCTAACCCATATACTAGCATGATACTTGAGCAACTGAGTCAAAATATGTATACAAGTTAAATTTGCTAAGATGAAACATAATCCTGAGGAAATCTATAAACGTATAATGCTGGTAAAGTTTACAACATTATAAATTTAAAGAAATACCTTGAATTAAATTTTATGACTCTGACTGACCATCTATGAAGTCTCTACTATAGTAACTATTGGTAGCTGGGACATACCTCCAATTACCACTAATTAATATATATGGATAATAAAAATATAACGCATGAATTGCAATGGATTATAGTCCTAAAAATAAGAGGACTTATTACCTATTAGCTGAAAGCTGAGAAGGGTCTAACCCTAGTGTATGGAATATATCTTGTTCCTAAATTATAAAGGAATGTAGCCACAAACGTATAGATGTGGTTAGTATATTCAAATGTACTAAGTATATAGAGACATGCACTAAATCATGAAAATATTTAAAACATGCTATAAAACTAAGGACAATATGTTATTTACTGAAACATGCATTTAAAATATGATTCTACATAAAAATGGTAAGTCATAGTAAAATTTATATGTCCATATGCTGAAAACTATTCTATAAGCTGGGAAGCAGTAGAATCATGAATACTTATGTAAACCTTTTGTAAACGAACATCTATAACACTAGACTGAGGATCATGTATTGATACAAAGCATGAAAACATTAACATGTAAAATTAAGAATGCAAGACCAAGTATATCATGTAATGGCATGATCAGAATAACATGAATAATCTGTAAAACTAACTGAATAATTACTGAAATCTGATAACTTAGTAAAGAAAACCTGAACTGAAATAAACTGATTGCTGAGTTAACTATGGGAGCTATGATTTAACTGACATGCCCTAATATGGGATAATCAGGTTTCAACCTATAACCTCAGTTGGAAGGGTTTTACTACCTTGCCATGGGTACCAACACATGAATGCTGATTTATATCCAAAAGGCTGATATCTTAAGGAACTAGTAAGTCAACCCTAAATTGGTGGGTAACCCCTAAGAGAGTGTAAGTCCTAAACTGGTGGGTGACCTTTCGTAACCTATGCTAGCAATGTAGTTTTAGAACTTAGGGACTACTACTAAGGACACAGTACTAACTGGAGGGTGACTCCTCATCCCATGGTTTGCTTGGTGCTAAATTCTACTACCAACTAAATGAAAATAGTATTATTATGGGTCTAACATGATATAGTACTGTACTAATAAGTGCTCAACATGTATGTGGTAGTATGAATATAATAATAAAAACATGGTTTGACTGACTTATAACTTAAAAGTGGAAACATGTAAAAACATATAGGTATCGGGTGTTCATAACCCTCCAGCACTAAATGATCATAAAATATGATAACAACCTTTAAAACAGTGATATAAGATCATAGGTCAAAGACCCAAAACATAAGACATTTCACTAAATTAGTAAGAATCATGAATTTAAACATGGGAATGTGTTAAAATTGAGAAAACAAAATATTTACATGGTTTAATTCATAAATTTATTCTTTAACATAAAACCAATTGGACATCAAATGGACAATAGGAATTTTTAACAAGAAATAAGCTAATTTCCATGGTTGAACATGTGAACATGACTTTAATTGGAATTACTAAGAAATACATGGGTTTTAATTCATAACTTGCATGGATAATTTCATAAAATAGAATAAAATTCATACTTTTAAACCAAAAGAAGATTTTTTGGCTCAATGGGTGGAAGAAACCCATTGATGAATACCCACACACCAAAACTATATGACTTCTTAAGGAAATCTTGAAATTGGAACTTGAATTCTTAAATTTTTAAGGAAAGAAACTTAAATTTTGTTCTTCAAAAGATAGAAAGGGTTTTCAGTCATGTATTGAACTTTTAGGACTAAGTGAGTGGAAATAACATGTTTTAAGACCTCTTAATTCATTCATTAAAAATTAGAAATGGTTTAGGGGTGTGAAAAAACCCCAATACCTATATATTAAGTTAAAATGGAGAAACTTTGCCACTTTGCTTTTGCTTGGCAGCGCACAGCCAAAGCACACTTAAAGGTATGTGGCACATCCTAAAAGTACACCTGAGGGAAGGTGGTTCATGCTAAAAGAACAACCCATCTAGTGACTATTGGAATTTTTCATGCGACGCACGGCCTTAGCAGAGGGTCTATTTGGCGACACACACCTAATTCCAATGTCCAAAAACACCCCCAACACAACCCATAAAATCTAAATATGGTTTACCATAGAAATGGTGTTCATAAAGGTCATTTGTATGGCACTGATAGTGTGTTACAATGACATGGTGTTACACTTACTGTTTCTCACTAAAATAGTAATAATTTTTCGCTCAAATATTAGATTAAAGCAAAATTCATATCATTGGAAAGATAATTCAATTATCTATAATTTTTTAGGTATTTATATGCAAAATTCCAAATATGGAAAAATTTATTTAGATTAGTACAATTGTTTAGAGTCTACTTTTCTAGCACCCAAGGGAAGTTTCATATTGTACCTTAGTGCCTGGAGATTAATATCCAAGGTATGTCCCTAACGTAAGGTCCATGTTAAATATTCTAACTCAGAGGGTCCTTCTTTACATTCAATCCCCGAAGAAAATGAATTATCTGAAGTTTTCCATGATGACCTTCCTAGTGTCCCTCCAAATAGGAGATTGATTTTGGGATTAATCTTATTTTATACACTCGTCCTGTACATAATCCCCTATAAAAAATTTCTCTAATTAAGTTAAAGGAGCCTAGGAAGAAATTAAAGGATCTTTTGGACAAGGATTTCATCTGCCTTAGTGTGTCTCATTGGGGTGCACCAGTATTGTTTATCTGTTAAAAGGATGGGTCCTTTTAGATGTGTATTTATTATCAATAATTAAACAAGGTAACAATAAAGAATAAATGCCCTCTTCCAAGGATAGAAGATTTTTTTATCAGCTTTAAGGTGTTGAGTTATTCTCAAAGATCGATCTTAGGTCAGGGTATCATCACTTAAATATTAGGGTGGCAGATATCCCTAAGTCTGCTTTTCGTACTCAATATGAGTACTTTTAATTCCTAGTTATTTATTTTGGGTTGACTAATGCCCCAACAACTTGATGAATAGACTCTTTTATCAGTTTTTAGATTTGTTCATCATTGTATTCATTGATGATATTTTGGTATACTCAAAGAGTACTAAGAATCACATCAATCACCTCCGTATTGTGTTGTTGGCCTTGAAATATTAGCAGTTGGATGCCAAATTTTTTACATATGAATTTTAGTTGAACATTGTAATTTTCTAGGTCATGTCATACCTAGTGAAAGGATCATAGTGGATCCACCAAAAGTTACAGTTGGTAAGAGGTAGCCTAGACCTATGACTCAAATCCATATTGGGAGCTTCTTTATTTTAGCTATCTACTAATGAAGATTTATAGAGATATTTTAGACAATTGCTGCCTCACTGTCTATGTTAACTGAGAAGAAGATAAAGTTCTTATGGTCTAATGCTTGTAAGGGTAGTTTTAGAAGCTAAAGGATAAGCTCACTTCGGCTCCAGTATTGACCTTGCATGAAGGCACTAATGGTTTTATGTTATATTGTGATGCATATCGTGTGCAACTCGATTGTATTTTGATGCAATATAGCAAGGTGATAAATTATTCCTTTAAGTAGTAGAAGGTGCATGATAAGAATTATCCAACACATGACTTAAGAGTTATAGGTTGTCGTGTTTGCATTGAAAATCTAGCGTCACTATCTATATGAAATGCATGTGGAAATCTTTTTAAATCATAAAAGCCTATAATATATGCTCACTCAAAAAGAGCTTAATCTCAAGCAAAGAACATAACTTGAGCTATTTAAGGATTATGATATGAGCCTTCACTACTATCCAGGTAAAGATAGTATAGTAGTTTATGCTCTTACTACATGATCCATATGGAGTCTATCTTATGTTGATGAAGGAAAGCAATTTTTTATGAAAGACACTCACCGCTTGGCAAACCTTGGAATTAACCTATTGGAATCGAAAGATGATAGTGTGGTTTTTCAACCGGTGGTGAAGTTATCACTTGGTGTTAAGGTAAAAGAGAAGGAAGTATTAAATCCTATCTTGATAAAAATCAAGAAATATATGGGTAGGAAAAAAGTGATGTCCTTAGAGGTTAGTGGTGATGGTACCTTGCGATACCAAGGGAGTCAGTGCATTCCCAATGTAGATGGATTATGAGAGAGGATCTTGACTTAGGTGCATGAGTTGTGTTATGTTGTTCATCTTTGTTTGTTGAAGGTGTATAATAACCTTAAGTAGATTTATTAGTATAACTATATGAATTGGAATATAGGTAGCTTTGTGGATAACTTCCTGGTGTGTTAGCAAATGCAAGTTAAGCACACGAGGCCAAGAGAATCATATCAAGAAATTAAGTTGCCTTTCTGTAAGTTGGATTTATCAATATGTATTTAATTACTAGTCTTCGTCGGTCTTGGAATAAGTTTAATTCAACTTGGGTTATTATGGACATGATGACTAATTCTGCTCACTTTTTGCAAGTGAGGACAAACTTCTCGACAGAGAATTTGCCAAATTTTTTAATTAGGAAATTGTAAAGTTCCATGGGGCACCTATTTCTATCATGTTCAACTGTGGTGCTTAGTTCTCATCACACTTTTGGTGGCTATTTTAGAATGGTTTGGGGACTAAAGTTAATCTTAGTACGATTTTCCACCCATATTCAGATGGGCAAACGGAAAGGACTATTCAGAAATTTGAGGATATTTCTGAGCTTGCGTGATTGACTATGGTAATAGTTAGATTGAACATTGACTCTTATAGAGTTTTCTCATAATAATTATTATTAATCTACTATTAGGATGTCTTTATTTGAGGACTTGTATAAGAGGAGGTATAGGTCTCCTATTGGGTACTCGAGGTTTGTGAGGCAGAGATGTTTGGAACATATTTGGTTCACCATGCCATGGAGAAGGTAAAGGTAATTTAGGATATTATTGAACCCACCCAAAGTCTCCCAAATTCTGTTGCAAATGTGAGGTGTAGAAAGTTAGAGTTTGAGGTTGTGTATTTGGTATTCTTGAAGGTATCTCACACGAAGAGGGTAATGCAATTTTAGAAGAACAGGAAACTCAGTCCCTAGTATGTCAGCCTGTACTTGGAATCAAAGATAGTTGGTAATGTTTCATATGAATTACAGTTACCCTCTAGTTTGAGTTTCATTCTCTTGGTGTTACACGTATCTATGTTGAGGAAGTGTGTGGGTGATCCATCATAAATAGTGCCTATCAAGGATATTGGTATTCCTTTCCTTACAAGGAAATCCCTATTTAAATCTTTGATTGGCAAATTCATTGACTACAGATGAAGGATGTAGCTTCTGTAAAGGTTCTATAGAGGAAGAATAAGGCTGAAGAGGCTACATAGGAAACCAAAGAGGTCATGAAGTCCAATTATCCATTCTTGTTTTCCATAATAGAAAAATTGTGCCTAAGGTATGCATTATACTTAACGAAGTCCAATTATCCATTCTTGTTTTCCACAACAGAAAAACTATGCCTAAGGTATGGATTATTCTTAACATCTTGTTTTTTCTGACTTTTTTAAAGGAAAGATTAATTTCCTTTGAATCTTTGTTTTCTAACTTAGTTAATGGTAAAAGTATAGATGTCTGGGGTTTAATTATGCTAGTCAATGCCTTTTCTCATCATTTGAGGTTGAATGATCCAAGTTGGGAAGAATTGAAATACCCCTAGTTTTTGCCCTTGGAAATTTCAAGAGATTTGAGCTCACTACCTTGATTACGACTTGACCATATGATTCGTATAGTCGCTTACCGAGTCAGGAGATTCTAGTTGTAAGATCTACAGTGGATGGTGGTTGGGTTTTTGTCTTAGTTAAGACTTGGTGATATGATTCATGTGGTGACAAATAATTAGGATTAACGTTAGCCAAATTAGTAACTTATTGGGTTTGTCAGCTCAGAGTATGAGTGGCTCACTTAGAGCCGTGAGGATAGGTTAAAAGTCGTGACGTGAAGTCGTAGATTGTCTAGTGTCTTACCTATTTGGGCAGTGTATTGGTTATAACTAGACCCTATGAGTCACTACGATACGTTACTAGTGGGATCATGGAGATGTAAGGTAGACATTGTATAGGTGTCCAACTCACTGTGTAGGATATGAATATAGGCTATGGTCGTATGATGCGGTGATGAGTCAAGGGGTCGACTGTAACCAATAATGGCTTTTTATATCTTTCAACTGAGGGTACTCTAGAGATTTCCCACTCTAAGTCCCTTTGATACAACGACTTAAAACCTTTCTTGGGACTTCATTAACAAATCATTCCGAATTAAACACTCCCATATTCTCTCTCTAACTCTCTAATCAATCTAAGGTTAGGTTTTCAAACAAAGTTGTCATCTAGGGTTCTAAGGGTGAAATATCTTACAAATTCCTTTGTATTTTAGGCATGTTACTCCTCCATCATTGTTATTTTAAAAAAATCACATGTTTTAATATATGACTTTAATTGCATTATTATACTTTTTAACTAAAGGTTGGGTTCTTTGAATGCTTAATGTTGAATGATATATTTCCATGTTTTAGATATAGATTTAAACATATGAGTGCATAGATATGGTGGTAGAACGAGATAATGGTAACATTCACTAAACTTTTGACTTTTATAGTGGTTGTGAACCCAACCCTATATTGTGAAACTAGTTAGTAGTTATGAGAAAGGTGGGAATTTTAATTAGGGGTATAAGGGAATCCCCAAAGTTTTTGGTTTGACATATTTCTTGAAACCAAGGCATAGTTTTGAAAACCTTGTGAGGTACACTGGAAATCCCAAGTGATTATATAATGAAAATCTTTCCAGGCACATGGGAATCCACCAAGAAATTTTTACAATAGAGTCTGCAGGATACATGGGAATCCCCTAAGTCAAGGCTAATGACATTTCTTGCAAGCTATAGTCGATATGACGATACCAGTTTATAATTCCTCAATAATGGACTCTTGCAATTGGTGGTTTCATTATGTGTAAAATATTTTAATTAGGTAATTATGGGTGTTGTTACAGCCAGCCATAAAGGTGTGAGTTCGATGGACGAACATTGGAAACTCATGTTTGATGACATAAAGGTTAGTCTTGATGAGCATGTGCTTGTGGGGTACAAGTGAATCCCACAAGTATATATATGAATCATGGAGGGAAAAAGGTACATGGGAATCCCTGGCCTTCTATGATATTGTTGGTTCGTGTGGCTACATGCTTTGGGGCCTGTTCAGGGTGTAAAAATAGACCCATATAGCCCATAGGTAGACATATGATCATAAATCTACACAATCTAGGTTAATGTTTTAAATGCATGCTAAACCTTGTACCCTATTCCATGATTGAATATTGTTATTCGACTTGGTTTTAAATTGATGGATTTATTTTTACTTCATCCTTGAGTTGTATGCTAGAATTCACTCTGCTAACTGTATTCCAGTGCTACATCCCCACGAGATGCAGGAACCGGCCATACTTCCACTTCTCGTACTCAATGACATGGTGATTCGGGGACAACTTTTGAGTCAAACTGTAGTGGTGAGCTTCGATACTCTAGAAGACCCCATTTCATGCTATGGACTTCATTATATTATTTTTATCTCTTTGGTTTTGGTTTTGGATATGGTCGAGGGAATGTCTTGATTGGATATTCTTTGATTCAAGTTAGAGGCTTTGTTGGACTACAATGGGCATTGGGGGTGGTCTCCAGTACTACTTGTGTAATACCCCGCATGTTTCTAAGCTAGGAAGTGAATAAGTATTCCTACGTATGAAATCTCCTATCCTATGATTCATACTTGAGTAGATCACTTATAGTGAATATCCTAGTGATAGGATAGCTTATGATGCATTAAGCATGTTCATATGAATCACTTAAGGTAATACAAGCTAAGAGTTTTTGAATCCATCAAGTTTTAGTGTTCGATTTTGCAAGGGTCATCTTTGAACGACTATAAATCAATGTTAATGTGGTATTTTGGCTAATTGAGACACACCAAATTATAGAGAATCGAATTAGCTTTCCAACGATACCAATTTATCCTTAATCCAATACCCGAGCAAAGTGTTATGCCCATTTTCGTGAGGGATAGTTAGACTAGGAGATTGGTTAGGAGCCGCCCAACCTAGCTTAAGCAATTACTTGGGCACTGCCTAAGTCAATTCCAGGTGCCAAAAACACTCCGTTTTGAGTTATTTTAAGGGTAATTAAGTCTTTTAACAATCCTTACGCATCCCTAAACTTAACCTTATGAAATACATAGCTTCTAAACATATTACAACCCTATTATCATCTCAAAGCTCATCATCCAAAAGGACTAAAAGAGAAAAACAACTAGGGTTGCATAAGTAAGCTTGAAGATTCGATTTCAAGGAAATTGGTTGGAGTTTGATGATGCCTAAGATGGGATCTTTGTATGTTTATTGTGAGGATATGGTGGTATTTAACGTATAAATATGTGAAATTGGTGGTTAAATATTTGTAATCTTGATGAATACACCAATGCCTAAGATATCCATGTAAGGTGTTTGTAAAAATACCTAAGGGAATAGAAATCATGCTTTTAAGACATAATAAGTCCTAAATGACTATTCCATGTTCTAAGTTTATGTTCAACGTGATCCCATGGTATTGTCTTGAATTGAAGAAGTTGTACGAGATGCTCATGATATTGTTGTGATATCGAATGACCATGTTATTGAAGCCATACAAGTATATACATGTTGTGTGCATTCCCGATCATGTGATAGTTTGTTGAGAATCATTCTTATTATGAAAGCCTTACTTATGATATTATGAATTGTGGACTCAAATCTTATGATCAGGTTATGTCATGTGTGTCAGTTTCCTCCTATCGAGTCCTAGGGGTACTTGTACCCAAAAATTATAGCTGCGTACCTAGAGCCATGTCATGTTTCACAATATTCGAACTCAAGCTATGATTCCATAGACTTCAGTCAGTCATGTGACCCAGGGAAACCTCATGATCTTAGTCAGTTGTTAGATATCAGTAATATTCCGCCAGTCAATGGAATTCAGTAAGATTAAGTCATGCACAGTCAGTTATTCATGTCCAGTCCCTCAAGATGGGAGTAGAGGTTAGCACCGAGTAAACCCAAGGATGGGAACTCACCTGCCAGTTCAGGGTGTGATTCTTAGTAGTCATCCTTGTGTTCCAGAACTATGTAGCCAGCGTAGGTTGAGACATCTTAACCTGTCAGATTAGGGTTGATGAGGTGGCTTAACCCGTTAGTTTAGGGTTCCCACCGTTTTTATTGAGTACCCACCAGATAAGGGTCACTCACAGGCTGTCCTTACCCATGGAACGATATTGACAACCCTCCATTCGGGGCAGAGATTGGATCCCAGCTTAGCCATAATGGCATACATGGGGCATGTCGGTTAAACACTACTTTCCACAGTTTCAGTATCAGTCTCTGTAAAAGAACTAAGGGCATTCTTCAGATTTCAGTATATACAACACTGTCAGATACAGTCGTCCATGTTTTCAGTTTCAGTATCAGTCATGACAATTATCAGTAAACCATGTATTATCTTACAGGTCATGCTATCACATATTCATGGTCCCAATTTATATATATGTGTGTTTGCACTCCCACATTCATATTAGTCAGTCAGTGTTGTTCATGAATGAAACGCTTTATGTTCAGCCTACCTTTCTCGTATACTCAGTACTCCAGTTGTACTGACACATTTGAACTATGGTGCTTTCTACATGTTACACCATAGGTTCTGAGACACGAGCTCCAGCCCAGCAGTAGCGGTAGCATTCCAGTCGCAGAGACATACTGAGTCCTCATTGATTCGAGGACAATAAGATTTCACACATTTATTTATTTCTTCAGTCCAATTTTACGGAGTTAGTTGGAGACATGTTCCTTCAACTCATTATTCATATAGTTTAGAGGCTTTCAGATTTACGTTCAGACTTAGCTTTAAGATTGAGTTGTTTTTGGTATTTTCACCCATATGATTTTACTCAATTGAACCTTATGGCCTTACAGTTCTATGTATTCTGCATTATTATATCATGATTTGCAGTATACGGGTACAAATATCAGTCATGGGTTAGCTTGTGGTCCTTCAAGGTCATGAGCACCGTGTAGCAATCCGGTTCAGTAAATTAGGGTGTTACAAACTTGGTATCAGAGCCTAAGCTTCAATAGAGTCCTAGGAAGTCTGAACGTCGTATCTAGTAGAGTCTTGTACATGAGTGTGTTGCGTGCTACATTTATGTGCGGGAGGCTATAAGATGTTTTAGGAACAGTCCCTTTTCTTCATTATTCATGTCATGCTAGTGAATATAATCACAAGTTAAACTCTCAATCTAATCAATTCTTCCCTTATTCCAGACCATGGCACCAAAGAAAAGAAACCAGCCAGCTCCTCAGCCCGAAGATCCTTTGGGCGAACATGTTGCCCATGCGGAGTTTAGACTTGTATTTACCATACTTGCTCAGTCCATGGCTGCACAGACTGAATGGCCACCAGTCATTCCGACCAATCCATTGGCCAATCCCAAAGCAGCTAGGGTTTGGGACTTCACCCGAATAAACCCTCCATATTTTCATGGGTCTAAGTTTGATGAGGACCCACAGAGGTTCATTAACCAAGTCCAGAAGGTCATTGACATCATGGGTGTTACTTCTATTGAGAGTGCTGAGTTAGCTGCCTACTAGTTACAGGATGTTGCTCATGATTGGTACAAATAGTGGAAGTCTGAGAGGTTAGATGATACGGGCCCTATCGAGTGGGAGGAATTTGTCATAGCCTTCTTAGATAGATTCTTTCCCTAAGAGCTGAGGGAATCCAAAGTTCTTGAGTTCATCAACCTCAGGCAGGGGAATATGACGGTTAGGGAGTATTCACTCAGATTTACTCAGCTAGCCAGGTATGCTCCTCATGTGGTTGCAGATAATAGAGCTAAGATGAGAAAGTTCGTATCAGGGGTCAATGAGAGCGTGGTAAATGAGTGTAGTTCTGCAATGCTGATCGGTGGTATGACCTTAGCCAGACTCATGACCCATGCCCAGTAAGTAGAAGAGCAAAAGTTTAAAACTAGGGAAGGCAGAACAAGAGAGAAAGGTCAGGTAACTTCAACTTTGTTCACCCTAAGTCAGATGGAGGAAACCGTTCACAATTTTGCTCCAAGTCATCCGTTCCAGCTCCTTCCTCTTCCAGCTCTCCAGTGCCAAAGTTCATAGACGATAATAGAGACAAAGTGCTAGGTTCTAAATCTTAGGGTAGTGTTAGCAGTGCCCGAACAAATCCTCTTTGTCAGACTTGTGGTAAGAACCACAAGGGCATTTGCAGAGCCGATAGTAATGTCTATTTTGGTTGTGGCAAGCTAGACCACAGGATTAGGGAGTGTCTGCAGTCAAGTCTTCAGGGTCAGCAAAATAATTCTACAGCTCAATCCAGTCGCCCGAACCAGAAGGGTGCCATTTCCAATGCTACCAGTAGGCAACGCCCAAACAGACTCTATGCTCTTCAGTCTTGGGAGGATCAGGAAAATTCTCCTGATGTCGTTATTGATATGTTACAGATTTTCCATGTTAATGTTTATGCTTTGATGGACCCAGGTGCATCTTTGTCTTTTGTTACTCCATGCATAGCAGGTGATTTCAGAATCAGTATCGAAGTCCTAGTAGATCCCTTCTCTGTATCTACCCCAGTGGGTAAAACTATCATAGCCTAGCGGGTATACAAGAACTGCCCTATTATGATATCTCAGAAATCCACATCAGTAGATTTAGTGGAGTTAGAGATGACTAATTTGATATCATTCTCGGCATGGATTGGCTTTATTCCTTCTATGCCATAGTTGACTGCAGAAATAGGATAGTTCAGTTTCAGTTCCCGAATGAGCCCATCCTAGAGTGGAAGGGTATCATTTCAGTGTTCAAGGGTCAACTTATTTCCTACCTTTGGGCAAGGAAAATGATTTCTAAGCGGTGTGTGTATCATCTCGTGCATGTTAAAGATTATAGTTCTGAATATCCCACCTCAAAACAGTCTCTGTTATTAATGAATAGTCAGATGTCTTTCCCAAAGATCTTCCCGGCATTCCTCCCGAAAGGGAAATAGACTTCGGCATAGACCTTCTTCCGAATACTCAACCTATTTCTATTCCGCCATACAGAATGGCACTAGAAGAACTCAAGGAACTGAAAGATCAGTTGAATAATCTCTTAGATAAAGAATTTATTAGACCTAACATTTCCCTATGGGGTGAGCCATTATTATTCATGCGCAAGAAAGACGGTTCTCTCTAGATGTGTATTGATTACCGTCAACTCAACAAGGTCATGGTCAAGAATAGATGTCCTCTTCCCAGGATTGATGATCTATTCGACCAAATTAAGGGTTCTAGTTACTTCTCCAAGACAGACCTCAGATCAGGCTATTATTAGCTCAGAGTTAAAGAATGTGACATTCCGAAGATAGCTTTCCGTACTCGGTATGGTCACTTCAAATTTGTAGTCATGTCATTTGGTCTTACCAATGCCCCTGCAGCTTTTATGGATTTGATGAACCGTGTGTTCAAGCAGTACTTGGACATGTTTGTCATAGTCTTCATAGATGATATTCTGGTCTATTCTCGCACAGAGCGTGATCATGCAGACTATCTCAGGATTATTCTTCACAATCTCAGGTGTCACCAATTATTTTCTAAGTTTAGAAAGTGTGAATTTCAGCTAGGATCAGTAGAATTCCTCAGCTATATTATTTCCGGTGATGGAATTTGAGTAGATCCTCCAAAAACCGAGGCAGTTAGAAACTGGCCCAGACCCATATCTCTATTAGATATTAGGAGTTTCATGGGTTTGGTTTGCTATTACAGTTGGTTTGTCGAGGGACTTTCTTCAATTACATCTCCCATGTCTAGATTGACTCAGAAGAAGATTAAGTTTTAGTGGTCAGATTTAATTGAGAAGAGGTTTCAAGAGTTTAAGACTCGACTCACCTCCGCTCCAGTTCTAGCTATTCCAGATGGTTTAAATGATTTTGTAGTCTATTGTGATGCATCCAGAGTGGGTTTAGGTTGTGTCCTCATGCAGTATGCTAAGGTCATAGCCTACTCCTCCAGACAGTTAAAGCCATATAGAAGAATTATCCTACTCATGATCTTGAGTTAGCAGCGATAGTTTTTGCGTTGAAAATTTGGAGGCATTATCTCTATGGAGTTCATGTAGATGTCTTCACAGACCATAAAAGCCTCCAGTATGTCTTTTCCTAGAAAAATCTCAATCTTCGCAAGAGAAGGTGGTTAGAGCTCTTGAAATATTACAACATCAGTGTTCTTTATCTTTCGGTGAAGGGGAATGTTGTGGCCAACGCTCTCAGTAGACTCTCCATAGGTAGTATTTCTTATATTGAGGATAGTAAGTAAAAGATGGCTCAGGAGATCCATCAGCTTGCCAGACTAGGCGTTCGCTTAGTCGATTCTTCAAAGAGTGGTGTATCTATTCATAGTAGTTAAGAGTCATCTCTAGTTTCTGAGTTGAAAGAGAAACAAGACAGGGATGCTAGCCTTGTCAAGCTCAAAGAGTCAGTTCAGAATCAAAAAGTCAAGGTTCTCTCCCAAGGGGGAGATGGTGTTCCTTGTTGTCACGGTCGTCTATGTGTTCCAGGTGTAGATGAATTGAGGTAGCGAATTCTTGCAGAAGCGCATAGTGTGCGATACTCTATTCATCCAGGGGCCACTAAGATGTACCGCAACATATGGGAGATCTATTGGGGGAGTGGGATGAAGAGAGATGTTATAGAGTGTGTAGCTAAGTGCTCTACATATCAGCAGGTAAAGATAAAGCATCAGAAACCTAGTGGTTCCATCAAGAGCTCACCATTCCTACTTAGAAGTGGGAAGAAGTTAACATGTACTTCATGACGGCTTTGCCTAGAACTCATTATTAGCATGATTCAGTCTGGGTCATTATAAATAAAATGGCCAAGTCAGCTTATTTCCTGTTCGTACATCTTATTCTGCTGAGGATTATGCCAAAGTCTATATCAGGGAGTTAGTCAGGTTACATGGTGTTCCACTATCTATCATCTCAGACAGAGGTACCTAGTTCACTTCTCTCTTTTGGAAAGTATTCCAAAAGGGTCTCGGTACCCAAGTCTATCTCAGCACAGTATTTCATCCTCAGAAGGATGGTCAAGCAGAGAGGACCTATCAGACTCTTGAAGATATACTAAGGGCGTGTTCAATTGACTTCAAGGGAAGTTGGGACGACCACTAGCCTTTGATTGACTTTGCATACAACAATAGCTATCATTCTAGTATTCAGATGGCTCCATTCGAATCTATCTATGGTAGGAGATGTAGATCTCTGATTGGTTGGTTTGAAGTTAGTAAGGCCTCAATAATAGATCCTAACTTAGTATTCGACACCTTAGAGAAAGTTCAGTTGATCAGAGAGAGACTCAGAGCTACTCAAAGTTGATAGAAGTCCTATGTAGATGTTTGTAGAAAGGATCTCGAGTTTGAGGTCAATGACTATGTCTATCTTAAGATCTCTCCTATTAAGGGAGTGAAGAGGTTCGGCAAGAAAGGAAAACTCAGTCCCCGGTATGTTGGTCCCTTTAGAATTCTTTGTTACTTCGGCAAGGTAGCTTATGAGCTTGAGTTGCCTTCAGATCTAGCCTCAGTCCATCCAGTCTTCCATGTCTCTTTGCTAAAAAAGTGCATAGGTCACCCAGCAGTTGTTGTCACTATTCAAAGCATCGACATTCAGAATAGCCTCTCCTATGAAGAGATTCCAGTTGAAATCTTAGATTATTAGACTCGTAGATTGAGGAACAAAGAAGTCCCTCTAGTGAAGGTTCTTTGGCGAAATCAGTCTCATGAGGGAGCTACTTGGGAAGCAGAAGCAGATATACGTAACAAGTATCCTCACCTCTTCCCCACTAATTCAGATCAAGCTTAAGGTAATATGGCTCCATAAACTTATTCAATTTCACGTTCATGTTTCAAGTATAAACTTGATACCTATTAACCGTTTCATACTCAGTCATGCATTTATGTGTCAGTTGTCCGTGCATCAGCTATGCACGAGTTCAGTATGTTTAGCATGTCAGTCATGAGATCATGTTTTAGTTCTTCATGTTTGGTTTAGGTTATATTGTCTTGTATCCCTTCTTAGTAAATTCTCATTCGAGGAGGAATATTCCTAAGTGGGAGATATTGTAATACCCCATATGTTTCTAAGCTAAGAAGTGAATAAGTATTGCTACATATAAAATCTCCTATCCTGTGATTCATACTTGAGTACATGGCTTACAATGAATATCCTAGTGATAGGATAGCTTATAATGCATTAAGCATGTTCATATGAGTCACTTAAGGTAATAGAAGCTAAGAGTTTTTGAATCCATCAAATTTTAGTGTTTGATTTTGCAAGGGTCATATTTGAATGAGTATAACTCGATGTTAATGTGGTATTTTGGCTGATTTAGACCCACCAAATTGTAGATAATTGAATTAGCTTTCCCACGATACCAATTTTGCCTAAATCCAATACCCGAACAAAATGTTATGCCCATTTTTGAGAAAGACAGTAAGGACAGGTGATTGGTTAGGCGCAGCCCAACCCAAATATAGGCGATTGGTTAGGCCCCACCCAACCTAGCTTAGACAATTACCTGGGCGCTGCCTAAGTCAGTTACAGGTGCCAAAAACACTCCGTTTTGAGTTATTTTAAGGGTAATTAAGTGTTTTAACACTCCTTACACGTCCCTAAACTGAACCCTATGAAATATATAGCTTCTAAACATATTACAACCCTTTTATCATCACAAAGCTAATCATCCAAGAGCACTAAAAGAGAAAAACAACTAGGGTTGCATAACTAAGCTTGAAGATCTGATTTCAAGGAAATTCCTCTGTCAATCATCAAGAATCTTCCTTCTAAGGTATGCGTGAGTTGATTCATTGACTCCTTTCGTCCATGAAGCTCAATAACCATCTTCTAAATTTTTTATTATGATGTTTATATTGTTGGTAGTTGATGTTCATGTGGTTTGAGTTTGATGATTCCTAAGATGGGATCTTTGTATGTTTATTGTGAGGATATGGTGGTATTTAACGTATAAATATGTGAAATTGGTGGTTGAATATTTGTAATCTTGATGAATCCACCTACGCCTAAGATGTGCATGTAAGGTGTTTGTGAAAATACGTAAGGGAATAGAAATCATTCTTTGAAGACATAATAAGTCCTAAATGATTATTCCATGTTCTAAGTTTATATTTAACGTGATCCCCATGCCAATATCTTGAATTGAAGAAGTTGTACGAGATGCTCATGATATTGTTGCGATATGGAATAACCATGTTCCTGAATCCATGCAAGTATATACATATTGTGTGCATTCTCGATCATGTGATAGTTTGTTGAGAATCATTCTTATTATGAAAGCCTTACTTATGATATTGTGAATTGTGTACTCAAATCTTGTGATCAAGTCATGTCATGTGCGTCAGTTTCCTCTTATAGAGTCCTGGGGGTACTTTTACCCGAAAACTATAGTTGTGTGCCTAGAGCCATGTCATGTTTCATGATATTCAAACTCAAGCTATGATTCCATAGACTTCAGTCAGTCATGTGACTCAGGAAAACCTCATGATCTTAGTCAGTTGTCAGATATCAGTAATATTCCTCCAGTTAAGGGAATTCCGTAAGATTAAGTCATGCATAATCAGTTATTCATGTCCATTCCCTCCAGATGGGAGTAGAGGTTAGCACCGAGTGAACCCAAGGATGGGAACTCACCCGCCAGTTTAGGGTGTGATTCTAAGTAGTCATCCTTGTGTTCCAGAACTACGTAGCCAGCGTAGGTTGAGACATCTTAACCCGTCAGATTAGGGTTGATAAGGTGGTTTAACCCTTCAGTTTAGGGTTCCCACCGTTCTCATTGAGTACCCACCAGATAAGGGTCACTCATAGGTTTTCCTTACCCGTGGCACGGTATTAACACCCCTCCAGTTGAGGCAGAGATTGGACCCCAGCTTAGCCATAACGGCATACATGGGGAATGTCGGTTAAACACTACTTCCCACAGTTTCAGTATCAGACTCAGTAAAGGAAATCAGGGCGTTCTTCAAATTTTAGTATATAAAGGACTGTCAGATACAGTTGTCCATGTTATCAGTTTCAGTATCAGTCATGACAGTTATCAGTAAACCATGTATTAGCTTACAAGTCATGCTATCACGTATTCACGGTCCCATTTTCTATATGTGTGTTTCCTCTCCCACATTCATATTAGTCAGTTAGTGTTGTTTATGCATGAAACCCTTTATGTTCAGCCTACCTTCCTTGTATACTCAGTACTCCAGTTGTACTGACGCATTTGCGCTATGGTACTTTCTTTTTATGTTACACCATAGGTTTCGAGACACGAGCTCTAGCCTAGCAGTAGCGGTAGCATTTCAGTCGCAGAGACTTAGTGAGTTCTCATTGATTTGAGGACAATATGATTTGATACATTTATTTATTTCTTCAGTTCAGTTTTATGGAGTTAGTTGGAGACATGTTCCTTCAACTCCTTATTCAGATAGTTTAGAGGCTTTCAGATTTACGTTCAGACTTAGCTTTTAGATTGAGTTGTTTTGGGTATTTTCACCCACATAATTGTATTCATTTGAACCTTATGGCCTTACAGTTCTATGTATTCCGCATTATTATTTCATGATTTGCAGTATACAGGTACAGATATCAGTCATGGGTTAGCTTGTGGTCCCTCGAGGTCATGAGCACTGTATAGCATTTTGGTTCAGCGAATCGGGTTGTTACAACTTGGACTTGAGATACCTAACACGACTAGGCCCTGGTTCGGGTCATGTCAAAATGTGATAGCCAAAATGGCCTATACCAAAAGCTGGAAATACCAGCAAAACCTAATGTCCCTATAGACTCCTATCAGAAGCTTGGGATTTATTCAAAAGCTCGCACACTCAGCTGAACCACGTTGTCATACCAAATACGATATTTTACACTAAAACAAAACATTAAAACATTCATCACAGATTATTTTTAAAAAATATGGGTCCCACACCTATTTTCTATTTTCACCAACTCAACCCAATATCCCAAAACAAGTCTAAAATCATTGGGACCCAAACCAAGGGTCACCATAGCCTAAAATCAATGTTTTAGAGCTAAAAATGTTGTTAAAATTCTCATTCTAGGTTATTTACTATGAGTTTTGATACAATATCAATTCCTTAACAACTAAATCTCCAAAACATGAAAATGAACCTAAAACCCAAACAGATAGTCGAATAATCAAACCGACAGTTCTGGCAAGTCATAAATGACGTGTATCCGCTATGGGTAGCATGAAATACAAAAAATATATGAAATTGAGGAAATAAATTGGGGGTCATTATAATATCTATTACTAAAAGGAATTTTCTCCTCAAAAGTTAATTGACAAAAAGAGCCCGAAGAATCAAAAAAATGAGTTACTAAGGTCACATTCCCCAAGCAAAACTTCCCAAATAATCGCCAAGGCTAAAAAATGTTTTCGGGGGATTTACTAAAGTTATTCCTTTATTCCTAGATCTTTACTTCAGTTTTTTGGTAAATCAAAAAGTCATTCTCAACAATCAATTAGCCTCGAACTGAACCGAGCATAGTTGAAGAATGTAAACCCAAACCATACCGTGATATAGTCACCACAAATGAAGACAACCAAGAAATAACTATGCAAAGCTACAAACAATCAAAAGCATGGACCATTAAACCAATTCCCATTCCAAATCTGGCATTCTCTTGTATTTCCAAACCTGATATCCACCCTTGACCATACACAATGCATTAACATCATTTGAGTCCTACCCGTGCAATTGTATTGTATCAAACTTGAAAGCCTAAAATGAACCAATCGAAAATCCATACAAGCTAGCATAAGAACCATTCCCTATGAGGTTTACTAGAATACATTGTTGTTGATGACCAATGTGTTCAATCTCTGCCAATCCACTAACTAGTCCAGATGTCCCTCAAAACTAATAATAAAGAGTCTAGCACGTAATATCTTAAAATTTAATGATCTTCTCTAGAATTATCCACTAACTATTGGTGAAACCTTGTTAAACCTAACTTAAGTTCAATTTTTTTGCTGAGTAGGCAATCAAAACTCCAGTTGCAAACCACTTTCAATATTAGTTGAAACCAACACCATGAACTAATGGACTATTCCACAAACATCCATCAATTAAATTCTCTGAGATGTAGAAAACTAAATGGATATATAGAAAGTATGCTCAGTTAACCTATCAATGAATGCTCAACTGAATTAAAACATTACAATGGGGATGAAACCAAGTTACAATCCATAGCTATAATCCCATCACCAAAGCTGAACTATTCAACCTAAACTAACCAAATCAATCATTTTAGCGAGCCAGAATCCACATACAAATATCCATTTCAACTCCAAATCCATCATTCAAAAGAGTAAAAATTACAACTTGAGCAAGACAAGTGACTAAAGATATAAATAATCAAATCCACATGTACTGAGGGTATAACAAATCAAGGCACATCAAAGAATTAACCAAGGCTGCAAAGAGTGCTAGTGGTAGCCAAATGTTTAGAAACTTAACAAAATAAGATCTTTTCATGAATCTGGCCAAACCAATACTTAATCTATAGAAATGAATAGTCACTCCAAAAAGACTCTCATTTTGGTGACAAACAATTGATACACAAGCATATTCCACCGAGCAGAAGCATCCCACAATGTTATACAGGCTAAACAAATATTGAAATAATAAGTTTCTAAATTCACCTATTTAAGCCAACCTTAACTCCACTAAACCATGAACCACATCTTAGAACCAATTGAACATTGATACCAAAACCATAACTAATATTGGGAGATGAGTTAAATAATAGAAACATTAAATCTAAAACTTGTCAAAATTAGAAAGTGATGTGGAATTTCCAATTGCTAAAATCATAACAAACCATAGAAGATCAATCCCACCTTCACTTTGCAACTTTCGTAACAATCAAGCTAACCTTAATAATAATTAAGAAAAACAAACCAATAAGGGTGGCCATCTAGGATAATAGACAAAAGTAGCGTGAAAGGGAACACTAACTTGATAATGCTAGTCTAGTCATCTATCAAGAAAGAATCAATCAAAGTTAAAAAAAACATTAACAACCACAATACAAAGTATAGGTGGCACAAGAAAATGAAAAACACAACTAGTACCATTCTTAATTCACAACAAGGCAAAAATGCCCTAGAAAAGGGACTTTAACCCAAAAATTACACCCCAAGGATGTACCACACTAATTCAGTCAAATCAAATTTTAAAAGAAATTGTCTATTAGGGTAGTCAAGTATGCATAAATATAGACTAAAGCTTATAACAAGAAATATATTTATATAGAGACATGTAAACACCGATGGGTATGAAAATCCTAACTTAATACAAATAAAAACTAAAAGATAATAAATAAAAAGTGTGCCTCTATTGATGGGATAGAAATACATATACCCTGACATGCCTAATGATGTACAAATTTGAACATGACTGAGCTTGAAATGATATCTAAATGACAAACTAAAATACTATGTGCACTACCACTAATCGATTATGCAACAACCCTGTGAGGCTAATCTAAGTATGTTGATTGACTATAAATCTTGTACTAGGGATACTCTCTAGTTAATTACTGAACTCTCAACAATCATAACAAACCCCTGAAGCTCTAACCTGGCAAGAAACACGAGCTGACCCCAACTTGATGACCAAAACATGTCTAGGCAATCCCTAGACCAATGACTATTCTTCCAATAATAAAAAAAATACACGTAGAAATCTCTAATGATATGAACCTAGTGACCCAGTAGGTACGAGAGAAGAGAGAATCATATCATGTTAATATAATTATAAAGAGGTTATTATAACTAATTTTTTAAGCATTTAATGTAGTACAGATATCACAATAAAAACTCTATTCGCTATGACCACCATGACATATTTGACAGCTTTATCTAAGATAAGGTGCTACTTCCGTAGACCTTATAGGATGCCCCTAATGTTGACCTATATTGGAAGAATCCTTACCTCTAGATGAAACACCATTAGGGTTGTATTATGGATATGGCCTCTTATTGCAAAATCCATACGTATCAATACATTCCCACTTTTTATCAATCATATATCAACAACCTAAAGAAAAAAAGATCTAGCTTCTATCAAATATTTTGATTTCAAGAAGAGTTGTAAAGTCAAATATTTGATAAATCCATACCCCATCTCGTCTTCTGTTAGAAATAATATAAGAGTACATCCAACCCATACGAGAAACCCAATCTCATACTCTTAAATTGATGATGAGTCTTGCTACACACCTGTAAAACCAACTCTGGCCTGAGAATCATTGGATGCACCAAATGCCACTACTGACAATGAAGTATCCACAACGAGATAAGAAATTCATAATACTAAATGCTAAAGAGTTGAGGCTATCCAAAACTCTATCAAAGCCTGGGCTAGACCTAAAATCTATAGGTGATCCTAAAAATTCTTAATATCCATGTCAAACATCCTAGTTTGACCTTGATCTTAAACTCTATCAACATGTGTAGAAGTATAGTCAACATCTATCAAAGACCTCATGTAATTCATATAGTAAAGAGTGAAGTCAAAAAAGCACATAGAGGTTAATAGAAGAATGGACATACAATAAAGAGTAAATAAAATTCCAAAAAAATGTTCCATAGCCTATGAAAGATAAGGATACAGATATCTCTCTACAAATCTATAAGAATCTATAGGAACTAAAGTCTTGTACCAATAACAGTAGGAAAAATATGCTTTGATACCAATTTTCATGACCTGATTTCTAAGGTCATGATGGCACCTAACATATCCCACTATTAGGTATGCCAACCTAGAGTCTAGAATATCTTTTAGCTACCTAGTAAAAAAAGCAGAAAAAACTAAATAACCAAGAGAAAAAATGCAAGAATAATATTAGTAAATCACAAAAATTTAGTGAAATATGTACAAAAGTTTCTAATACAAAGGAATGAAAGATAAAAACCTAAATAGAAATAGCCAAATCTATTATTGAACTAAAAAATAGAGCCTTTTCTAATAATAAAAGAGAGAGAGAGAGAGAGAGAGATACTTTGAACATCAGGATGTCACACAAATCTCTGGTTCATGGCTGCTCTGCATGATGCACTTATCAATAATGAAACTCATATTGTGATCTACATGCTACAAAATTTTAGCATAAGCATCAAACACATGATACTCAATAGGCATCAACCGACTAGGCTCCAAAGATAAGCTAATATAAATAACAAGTAAAGCTGGAATATAAGTTATAGGCAATTATCTACATGGATAAGTATAATACTACTAATGAATTTATAAAGGTAACTTATCATGAACTACTTGTAATCTAGGAAAACTGTGATACCATAAGTGTCTATCTACCATACATTAGTACAGTGAAGGAAGAGATATACTATATAAAATAGTATAATGAAGAAATGAATATACAATGTATAACAATAGCAAAAAATAAGGAAGTAATATATAAATCATGGCTAGAATACACTATATATAGATATATATATCAACACTATTGTCATGATCTAATTTATGAGTCATGATCTATAGCCTGAAGCTCTAGGCATCGGGCTAACATGGTGAAAATAGCCTAAAAGCTAGAAATGAACAACTGGAAATTAACACTTAAAGGCTTGTAATAATAGGAAGACAGTCATAAAAATCTAATAGACCGATAAAAGATCAACGAACATCACAAGACCTAGTAATGTTAATACAAAGCTACTACAAATAAAACATAAGTACTGGAACTGTCAATTAAATCCATATCAAAAAATAAAAAATAAGATATGGTTTATATAAGGAAAAAGGGAAACTCCGACTCTAAGAGCCCACCTAATCTCAAAAATCAACCTAGCACGAGCATCATGACAATGACATCATCTAGTACTAGGAGTAGCATAAAAAACGTACAAAAGTATAGTATGAGTTCCAAAACCACTAGTAATCATTGGAATCATCAGTTGGTTGAGCTAAATTATGATATAAATACAATAATATACAAGATAAAATAAGCTAAGTTGAGGAAAAAAGGCAAACCCGAAGTAAGCTATGATACTGATGTGCATATGTAAATTATAAGTATGGAAAAGTAGCATAAAGATCACACAAACATAACAACTAAATGGGCCCTATTAAAACAATATATGAGGGAAAGTAAATAATCTAGTGTGGGCCCCCATAATCTTTGAGAGAACAATCATAGGAAAATAAATGACCAAAGATTTATAACTCTAAATATCTGCTATAATTATAAAACCATTCATACCATATAATATTATACCCAACTCTCCATGTCGAACTCAAACTGGAACTCATATCACTATCATAATATTCCAAATAGTATAAACTCTATAGAATCATTTGCCGGACTCGAACTAAAAGACATATTATCAATATCATCATTCATTGTTAGAATTGAATCGAACCTCATATATCAATAGTATCATCAATTGTCATATATGAACTAAAACTCATATTAATCAATATCTTTATTTATTGTTAGATTTTTACTGAAACTCATATAAATAGAACATATCAATAATCCATATCTATAAGAAATGTCAATAAATCGTGAAAGTAAACTATTTCAATAAACCACCAAATTTTAATCAAAATTAGCACCAACTACCAATTACCAAACTAACATAATCATTACATATTTAATTTCCTAAAAATCCCAAAGAAAGCATGAATAAGGGTTAAACATGTATATACAATTCTACTAGGCTAACACAAGTCTTGGCATAATGTGGGCCGAAAGGGCATACTTTTTTTCCCCCAAATCAATTTTTTTGGCTAATTCTGCCATTGACTAGGCTAAGGTATCTAAATTTAATTCTTGATATTAAAGAATCTATATTTATCCCTATGATATCAATTCTTCCAAAAACATGAGCAACTAAGTCCATTCCTATTTAAAATGTGAGCAACTACATCATTTTTACCTAAATTATGATTCCAAGCTAGCCTAAACAATCTAAATAAGAATAATCATAACAATCATAATTCTAACACCAATATACCACCCCGGATCTTGTATAATATCATAAATATCAGATGATTTAGCTCCATATATGGAGAATGTAAACCTATCCTACCTAGACACAAAAAAAAAGAGAAGAACAGTTAAGCTATTGATTTAAATTTTTAGGAATCTTCTAAAAGATGTCACACTATTAAAATCACAATCTAATCATCATTACGAGAACAATGATACCCATAATGCACTATTTTTCTTTAGGTTCAAATTGATAAAAAAATCCTATGTAGGTCCTATTTACAGAATTTGATTTTCAAAACCAACACAATATTGCACTAAGCTCTAGTGATGTTTACCTTCAAAATAAATGAATTTTGGCACTAATGGTGCTATAATTAAGTCACCAAGATTTTAGAAATTTTAGAAAAAGATGGAGAATTGAACCAAGAAATTGATGTAAGCTTACAACAATGTCAAATAACAAAAAGCTCTGTAATAAGCCATCAATATCATTGAGAATGGATGAAAAATAGAGGAAATAAAACTAAGTGGAGTTTCTATACCCTTCCCATGTATACATGTATCACTTAAGCTGTAACACCCTAGATTTTTGGTTCTTGAATAAAAATTAAAAATTTCAACTTCACTATCTTGACTATGACTTACCTTTATGAGTCATAGGGAGTCTTGACATGTCCTAGGGACTAAATCATAACCAAAATAGTAAGTATGTGGCAAAGTTCTGCTCTGAGTATCAGTGGCTCACTATGAGTCATAATGACTTGTTATGAGTCATTGGGTACAAATTGTAGGGTATCTAGTGTTTACCCAATTGAGATCTATTTTGATTGTGACTGCACCCTATGATTCATAGGGTCCCATTATGAGTGGAACCAGTTGAGTCGTAGGGTCAATAGTGTGTGGGTATCCTGAGAATTGTCTTGGATATGACTCAGGGTGATGAGTGGTAATGAGTCTATACAAGTCGCATAGTGACCAGTAGTCATTAACGACTAAATTTTAAATTTTAATTTGAGAGCATTGTGAATAATTATCTCCTTATCCAATTAACACCCCACATCCATATAGCACCAAAGGGGGTTATATTTTATCCTTAATGTACTAATACACTTAAAAATCCCTTGTAAATTATCTCAAGAAGCCATACTTAGGGTTCCCAAGAAGTAGGTCATCCGATGGATCAAGGGTTTAAATCCTTCAGTGAAACATTATATTTAAGGTAAGCTACTTTCCCTCATTGTTATTTAATTAAAAGCATATGATTTAAGGTATTGTTCATGAGATATTTATGTTGGTTTAAAATCATGGGTTAAGGGTTTTGAATTCTTGTTGTTGAACAATGTTTCCCCATTGTTTACATATGATTATTGGTGCTTTAATTATGGTTTTGAACTTGTGGGTGCATGCGTTTGGTGTATGAACAAGGGAATTGTTATTTCCCAAACTTGTGACTTTTGAAGTGGTTAGACCCCCCATATTCTGAATGTAGTTTTTCATTATGAGAAAAATAGAAATTGAACTATTCTTGAACTATTGCATTATGATTTTTAATGGAACCTTATGGGGTAGTGTAATTCCCCAAGAAAATATAAAATTAAACCAAGGAGGTTAGGAATTCCCTCAAGTGAAGATAAATGGTATCGCATATTAATGTTACTTTGCATGTGTAGTTGGTGTGATAATACCAACACTATATGCCTAAAAGTGTTTTGTGGTTAAATAAATAGGATTGTGATAATTATTTTATTGGGTTTTAATGAGGGCTGTGTAACTGAGTCGTGAAAGTGGAGGTCCGAGAGACCAATACTAGAAATTATAATTACCGATGTCGGGGTCTATCTAACCTGGTGGTTTGAGTACTTCTAGTAAGAAGGTTTGAGTTCTTAATAGTTCATATATGTACCCTATTATTTATGCGGGCACATACACTGGGCCCTATAAGCTGGGTGAGAGCTAAGTCCATATTGCCCGTGGGTGCCTTTATAGGTTACGAAGGTTGAGATACACAATCCAGGCTAAAATTTTAAGGTGCATGTTAAGACTTGTTCCATATCTCGATATGTGATACATATATGTATATATAATTTTAAAGTGCATGTTATGCTATATTTTCTAGTCGGTATGACGATACCAATATTAATAGACTTAGTAAAGGACAAATCATATAATAGATTAGTTGGTTGGAAATTGTTTTAATTTCGTAGTAATGAAGGGGTATGATAGCAACCATGAAGGTGGGAGTTCAATGAGTGAACACTGAAAACTCATATTTACTAACAAGAAAGGTAGGGAATGACAACTCTTTTATCTTACTATAAGGTTTACGAGAATCCTCTAAGTACATTGTACATTTGTATCATAGAGAGTGAAGGGTACTTGGAAATCCCTTAATTATGTGGTATCTCTGATACCATACGGCTACGCTCACCGGGGCCCGTTACCCTAGACCCATTAGCTCATAGGTGGTTAAGGATGGTTAAGCTAGACGTACACAAATTAATGGTTTTACATACTTTCTAAACATGATTTATTTTCCTAACATGGTTATATATATTGATGCGTGTATGGTTTGTGTGCATACAGATTATTTAATTGGTTTAATTAAATGGAATTATTTAATCCTTATCTTAAGTTCATACTAATGTTCTCTGCTAACCTATCTATGGGAAGTTGTATCCCTATGTGATACAAGAATCAACCGTTTAACTCATTCAGCTTAGTGATCGGACTTTAGGATAAACTTTTAGATTAAAGTGGTAATCTTTCTTCTTTTTGGAAGGCTCTATTTCATGGATGTTATTTCGTACTTTGAATTATTTATGATATTAGTTTCGGTTATGGTTGGGGGCATGTCCCAATTGGATTTTTGTATTTTTTTGGTTAGAGGCTTTTGTGGAACTACTATGGGTTGGCATGGGCAGGATCGGTATTAGTGTCAGCCTTAGTATTGGCATTGGTAATGGGGATGAGTATTGGCATTGGTAATGGGGATAATACTGGTTGACTTTATTGTTTATTGTTCTACTCTCTTTTATTTTGGGATTATATATAGTAATTATGGAACTCATATGGTTAGGGTTTGGATTATGGCTTTGATAGTATTATTTATCAGTTAGGTATCATTTGAGTGGTCATGAAAATAGGCCTATCAAAGAGTTTTGGATTATGTAATAATGCTATCTTGTAATATGTTCAAAATTCATCAAACTCAGGGTATGCACTGGATGATTGGGTTTGGTATTGGGGTGGTCCTTGGTTCTGGTTGAACTTGTGATGCCCATTAGAAAAAGGCCCCCAGTTAGGATGTGTCAGGTTGGTATCAGAGCTTTATGTTCATGGTCAATATGGAGTCCACAAGGCAGTGTCTAGTAGAGTCTCTTTTAGGGGTATGTAGCGTAGCACACTTATAAAAGAGAGGATACTTGGCATTTAGGAATGTATTACTTTCTTGGTATTCTATTTTCTTGCTTTGAGTCTAACTCCTAGAATTTTCTATAATCCTTATTTGTTCTCTTTTATGATCATGGATCGACGATCTAGAACATAAGGAAATTCTTTTGTCACATATAGGGATGTTGTTGATGGGGTATGCCCTACACCTGGAGTTTGCACTCATTCTTAAGGTCCTATCCCTGATTATTATTGAGTTCTCCCAATTTTTTTTAGTCCCCCTCAAGGTAAGGTGACTAATGAAAAACTTTGCCAATTATTTCATGTATTGCTCAGTTGGTTCCTCTCAGGCTGTATGGGATGCGTCTGGTGTCTTATTTGCTGATGGCACAAGGTTTGGCCAGTTTATAAAGTAGAATCCTCCTAATTTTATTGTAGTAAAAGTGGAGAAGGATACTCAGGCTTTCTAGGATTAAATGGAGAAAATATTTAGAGTGATATAAATAATAAATGTGAAAGGGGTAACATTTGTAGTTTTTTAGCTCAAGGATATTGCGTACCAATATTACAGGGAGTGGGATAGAGATAGGGGTGATATTAAGGAGTTATCCTTATGGCTGGCCTTTTCTAATGATGTTATTAATTGCTTCTTTCATCGAGAGCTGTGGGAAGAGAAGATGAAAATATTAATGAATCTTAAGCTGGAAAGAATGGCTGTCAAGGAATATGCCTTGAAGTTCCATTAGATGTCAAGGTATTCTCCGAACTTGGTGTCTGATATAAGAGTGAGAATAAGAAAGTTCACTTCTAGGCTATCTCGGGATTTGATTTTTGATAGAAAGACTACCTTATTGATTAAGGATATGGATATTTTAAGGTTGGCTGTCCACATATAACAGATGAAGGATGAAAAAAATAGGTAGATTTTGGTGAAAGAAAGGGTAAGAGGAGCAGATTCTCTGAGCAAGGTGGTGCTCAGCAGTAGAGTGGTTGGGATGGCGGTAAGTGGCTGAAGAAAAAGTGGGCAAGTTCTGGTTCCTTTCCTACTACTAGCGCTCCTTACCCAAAGCTGTCGAGTGACAAGTATCATCAAGGTGGTGTTAATTACTGAGTACAAGGTGCCTAATCTCAAGTGAGTGGGGCACAGTCTATTTCTTCATGTCCTTCTTGACGGTTTTGTGGTTGTCTTCATTGAGGCTTTTTGAAGAAGGAAGGGACATGTTCTTTAATATATGTCCATCCATGCCATATACTCAAGAATTTTCCCATTGATACGGGTGCTTTAGTAGCAGTCAAAGTTTGGAATGCTTCATCTTCTGCTCCTGTGCCTAGTTATGTGTCTTCAGTATTTCCTCCTATTTCTGGTATCGATATAGGCCAGAATAAGTTGTATGTTTTTTCATCTCGATGGGAGTCTGAGTCATTACCTATTATTTTTACTAGTACATTACCACTATTTTATTGTGACATGCATTGTCTACTTAATTCGGGGTCCACTCTTTCATATGTAACCCCATATGTGGCTCTATGTTTTTGTTTTGATGTTAAGGTTGTTTTAGATCTTTTTTCTATTTCTATATTGATAGCTGACTTGGTTATTGGTAAAAGAGTCTAGGGGGGTGTGGTATCATTTGGTGGCAAGAAGATCTGTTAGAAGTAGATGTGGTGGATTTTAATATTAGTCTGGGATAGAGTGGTTACACTCTTGTTACGTGTCCTTAGATTGTCAAACCCATAATGTTGATTTTAGGTTCCTTGGAGAACCAGTTATAGAGTGGGAGGGTGTTTCCCTATCTGTTAGGGTGATGTTTATTTCTTATCTTAGAGCTCGAAGATTAATATCCAAAGGGTGTCTTTATCACTTGGTTCGAGTTAACGATTCTTACTCAGGGAGTCCTTCTTTTTATTCAATTTTTTATGGTAACTGAGTCTCCTGTGGTCTTTTCAGATGATATTCCTGGTGTTCATTTGGATAGGGATATTGAGTTTTGTATTTTTTCAGTTCTGGATATTCATCCAATATCTATTCCTCCTTATTAAATAGCTCTGGTTGAGTTGAGAAAACTAAAGGATAAATTAAGAATCTTCTGGATAAGGTGTGTATTTGTCCTAGTGTACCCTCATTGGGTGCACCGGTGTTGTTCGTGCCCAAGAAGGATGGTTCCCTTCAGATGTGCATTGATTATCGACAGTTGAATAAGGTAACAATCAAGAACAAGTATCATTTTCCAAGGATATATGATTTTTTTAATCAAGTGCAAGGTGCCAAGTTCTTTCATAAGATATATTTTTGGTCTGGGTATCATCAGATTAAGATTATGGAGGTGGATATCCCTAAGACGGCTTTTCATACTTAGTATGGCCACTTTGAGTCCTTGGATAAGTCATTTGGCTTAAAAAATGCCCCACCAATATTTATGAATTTGATGAAGAGGTTTTCAGGAAGTTCATCGATCTTTTTGTCATTGTGTTCATTGATGACATCTTGGTGTATTCTAAAATTGATATTGATTATGCCAATCACCTCAGTGTGGTATTGTAGGCATTGAAAAAACCAATGTTGTATGCCAGGTTCTCCAAGTGTGAGTTTTAGTTGAATATTATAACTTTTCTTGGTCATATTATTTCTCGTGAGAGGATCAGATCCTCAAAAGGTGGTTGTTCTTAAAAGTTGTCCTAGACCCCGACTTCAACCGATATTCAGAGCTTCTTAGGTCTAGTTGGGTATTATAGGAGGTTTGCAAAGGGGTTTTCTTCGATAGTTGATCGGTTGACTAAGTTAACTCAAAAGAAGGTAAAATTCTCTTGGCAAAAATCGCATGAAGGGAGTTTTAAAAAACTTAAGGAAAAGCTAACTACATCTTTGGTTTTGACATCGCCTGAAGGTAATGAGGGGTTTATGGTTTATTATGATACATCTAGTATAGGACTTGGTTGTGTTTTGATTCAGCATCGGAAGGTAATTGCCTATGCTTCTAGGAAGTTGAAGGTGCATGAGAGGAATTATCCAACTTATGATTTTGAGCTATTGGCGGTGGTTTTTTCTTTAAAAATCTGGCGGTATTTTTTGTAAGGAGTGTACATAGACATCTTTTCCGATCATAAGAGTATACAATATTTGTTCACTCAGAAAGAGCTAAATTTCAAGCAAATGAGATGGTAGGATCTTCTCAAGGATTATGATATTAGTCTTCACTACCACCCAGGTAAAGTTAACTTGGTTGCTGATACTCTTAGCATATTTTTCATAGGGAGTTTGGCTCATGTGCAGAAGGGAAAGTGGGAATTGATGAAGGATATTAACCGCTTGATCAATCTGGGAGCTTAAGTCTTGGACTATACGTATGGTGGGGTAATGGTTCTTTAAGTGGTTAGATTGTCTCTTAGTGCAGAGATTAAGGAGAAGCAAGTGCTCGATCCTATCTTGATAAAAATCAAGAGTGATATGGGTGGGAAAAAGGTAACGATATTCTAGATCAGTAGTAAAGGTACTTTAATGTACCAAGGAAGGATGTGTATTCCTGATGTCAACAATTTGAGACAAAGAGTTTGGGATAAGGCACATGATTCGTGCTATGTTGTTGATCCCGGTTTGAATAAAATGTATGATGATCTCAAGGTGATATATTGGTGGAATGGTATGAAAAGGAATATGGCTGATTTTGATAGCCAAGTGCATGGGGTGCCAACAATTCAAAGTCGGGAACATTAGGCCTGGTGGGTTATATCAAGAAATTGATTTTTTCGAATGTAAATGAGAGCTAATCATTATGGATTTATTTATCGATCTTCCTTTGTCTCAGAACCAATTTTATTCGATTTGGGTTATCATGGAAAGGATTACAAAGTCTTCTCAGTTCTTGATAGTGAGGACTAACTTTTTTGTGGAGGACTATGCGATGTTGTATCCTGATAAGATAGAAAACCTGCACGGGGTACCTATTTCGACCATCTCTAATCATGGTACACATATTTTGTCTCACTTCTTGCAGTCTTTTAACATGGGATAAGGTACTACAGTGAGTCTGAGTACTGTTTTTCATCCTCTGATTGATGGGTAAAAAGAACTATTCAGACATTTGAATATATGCTTTCTGCATGTTGATGAATGGTGATTTTATCACTCATTTACATATAACATTAATACACTTTGCCTTGATTCAAATGATTTAGTGAGACCTAAGGGTAAATGTTTTAATATCCACTCCTTGTGGGTATAGAGTTGAAAAGATAGAAAGAAATGGATTAAAGCTCTAAATTATCAGAAGAAAGCATAACAAGTGTAGCTGAATACTCATAGCCAAAAGGACCTTGGGTATCGGGTCCGTGGGTGGACTACCGCGATCGCTACCATCTAAGTAGATATCCAATTTAGCCTATGGTAATGTGAACGCGGTATGAGGGATGTGATCACAAATGGTCATATTGGCCAACATCATGCGATCACTCAGTCATATCCATGACCACGGTTTTGAGAGTGCAGTCAAGCCCCACAACTGCGGCATAGCGGGTTAACTGAAGGAAGGGTAGATTGGTAAACTGTATAGTTGAGTCAAGATTTATAGGGAGAATTAAAAACACTATAGAAATGGGGAGAAACCCTAGAATTTTGTTGGGGAGGGGGGGGAGAGCATTAGATAGTTTTTCTATTATTTGGATTTTGGCTTTCAAGGAGAAATTAGTGAAATTAGATTATTGAATTAAAGATTATTTTATCCTCTCTTATCATGAATTCCATGGATGCATTACTAGGTAACTTTTTTTTCCTTATGTAATAAGTAGCGAATTTCTTTAGTCTTGAAAATATGTTGAAGTAGAGTGTGATTGCGTATGCGTATCGTTGTGTTTGTATGGATGTTAGATGTTTTGTATGGATTTCACCATTTCTTGAATTTATGTGTTGGAACTTAATGGGTGAAAACTCTAAATATCCATATGGGTTTGATGGTTGAAAGTCACAAACTCTAGAAACCCTTTGTAATCCTCAAAATAGGGATTAATATTGGGTAACCCATAACATCCTCGAAAGGGGTTTATAGGGGAACAAAGCAATGGTGGACAACTGAGTCTATGGTTTTCTACCTTTTGCAATCTTAGAAATAAGCGTACTAGGAGTGTAAATGATGTCAAGAGAATCATCCTAGAAATAGGGATGCTTGATTGAGGTCTTAGGTGACTATATATTTTACACTTGTTAGGTGCTTGAAAGAGCCAATGGGTGAAATCATTTTAGTTTTATTGAATGATTGACCATAATGATCTTCAACCTAGCCTATCCATTAGTTAAAAATAGTACAAATAGTTCCCAAGTAAATCCCCACATTTTATTTTATATGTCATTTTTATTAACATTCCGGGTAATCTCTTAGTAATTTAAGCATCCATAGGGCTTGAAGTTTATAGTTTACTCCTCGAGATTCAAACCCAACTAAAATTGGGTTACTTGACAACGACTGCCTCACCTTAATTATGGGAGTGAGTTGAGCATTATAAAAATGGCACCGTTGCTGGGGAGTGAAATGTAGATTTTGCTTGTGTGGTGTTATTTTTACTTGCGAGTATCCGGAGTGGGGTAATTTAATTTCTTTATTGTTTTTGATATTTGAGTAGGTGAGTGTTAATTATTCCCAAGTCATCATGAATTATGGGAACTTGGTTTGTTGCAGAGCCAAAGACCATGAAAGTACAATTGTTATTCCCCCCACCGAGGAGCATGGAAAATTCTATGTAACAAGTGTGATGATGACATTGCTCCGCCTAAAGGGACTTTTTGGGGGTGAAGCTCATGAAGACCTAAATGCTCACTTAATGGGTTTCGTAAAAGTTTGTTCTCTCTTCAAATTTGCACATATATCCCATGAATCCATTAGGCTACGCCTTTTTTCTTTTATCTCTCATGGGAAAGGCGATACGGTGGCTAAGATCTTTTCACACCAGATCAATCACTTCATCGACAAGTCTCATGGAGGTCTTTCTAGGCCATTAATTCCCACCATCTAGTAAGTTAGAGTTGAGGGATGAGATTGTTAAATTCAGCCAATACTGCAAGGAATCATGGTACGTCGCTTACGGAGGGTTGAAAGATACATTTTTGAATTGCCCTGTGTATGAGGTCTTGGAAAAGATGCTTCTACAAATCTTCTATCGAGCATTGGACCAACAAAACAAAGCCATAGTGGATAATGTATCCGGTGGATCATTCATAAAGTCATCAAATGGGATTGTTTCAAAAGTCTTGGACCAAGTAGCAATTTGGTGTAAGGGTTGGGACAAAAAGGATGCTGAGGAAGCCATAGGAGCTTCCTCCTCATCCTTTGGGTGTAATGATAGGAAACATGAATAGGAAGAGACCAAAGAAAATTTGAGTAAAGTGATGTCATCCCTTGAACTCCTACTTGATCATATGTTAGCAGACTCGATGGAAAGTGTAAGTGTGATGGATGCATTAGAAGTTAAGACTTATGAAAACAATGAGAAAGAGGTAATCGGTGCCGAGCTAGGGATGACACCCAAGAACTCAAAATGTTTCCATCTTTCCCCCAAGGTCAAGATGGTAATCAAGGTTACAATAAAAAAGAACTAAACTTGGTGCATCTTGAAGAAAAAGAGGAGTTTGATAAGGAGATTTTGGCGCGAATCTTAAGCAATGTTGAGAAGACTAGAGAAATGGTAAATTAAACACGAAGTTAATTCACAATGCTCCACCAAATGGTTGCATCTGACTCCTCCAATATTCAACAACTCAAGGAAAAAGTGAACGAAATATCAAAGTATTTAATGGAGAGGAAAAATGGAGAAACACAAAATGGGGATGCGCCAAAGGTAAATCAAAAAAGGCCCAATGTTGAGGAGCCAAAGTTAAAAGAGACATCGATGAGTAAGCCTATTCATAACGAGTGTCAAATTGTTTTTGTTCCTCTAACTCCCATGTATCCACCTATCAAAAAATGGTCATTGAGGAGGGGAAAGATTGATAAAATCAACAAACATTTTGATAAGTTTATCAACCTTTCTACTAATATCCCCCTCATTGAGGCAGTGCAAGACATGCCGGGGTATGCTAAATTATTAAAATATTTGGTGTCTTAAAAACTTTTAAGGAGGAGGAAACCGTAGAGATTACTCACCATTGTAGTTCCATTATGACAACTGCGTATGTTGAAAAGAGGAAGGATACCGGATCGTTTACAAGTTCATGCACCATTGGCACTTTCACATTTGCTAGGGCATTGTGTCACATTGGGGCAAATGTGAACCTCAAGCCTTATGCGATATTTCACTAACTTGGTTTGGGCAAGCCAAAACCTACCCAATAGACGATAGAGGACATCATCGGCAAGCTCCCTATATATGCTCACATAAAATTAAACTCAATAAAAATCACATATCAAGTGTGGAGCACCAAAGAATATTAAACCAACCGGTGCAAGAGGTGGTAAAGATGGAGATTTTAAAGTGGCTTTATGCGGGAGTGATCTATCCTATATCTAATAGCACATGGGTAAGCCCAGTGCAACACATTCTAAAAAAGGGTTGTATCATGGTGGTTGAAAATTAAAAAAAAGGAGCTCATCCCCGTCCGACCAGTCACCGGATGGAAAGTGTTTATGGACTACCAAAAATTTAACTCATGGAACGAGAAGGACCATTTTCCAATGTTGTTCATGGATCAAATATTGGATAGACTTCATAGAAGAGGGTGTTATTGGTTTTTTGATGGGTACCGGGATACAATAAAATTTATATTTCCTTGGAGGACCAAGAAAAGACAGCCTTTACTTTCCCATATGGAACATTTGCATTCAAGTGTATGCCATTTGGATTGTGTAAGGCCCCGGAAACCTTTCAACATTTCATGATGCCCATTTTTGAAGTCATGGTTGAAGACTGTATGGAAGTATTCATGGAAAACTTCTCGGTAGTGGGAAACTCTTTTGAGTCGTGCCTCAAACGCTTGAATAAAGTGCTTGAAAGGTGCATGGAAACAAACCTTGTCTTGAATTTGGAAGAATTTCACTTCATGGTAAAAGAAGTAATTGTCTTAGGCTGCAAGATTTCTGGGCATTCTAGTTGATCAAGATAAGTTTGAGGTAATTGCCAAACTTCCACTGCCCATCTCCGTAAAAGGTGTTCAATGTTTTTTTGGCCATGCTAGGTTCTATCGTCATTTCATCAAGGACCTTTTGAAGATAACATATCCTATGTGTAAACTTCTTGAGAAAGAGTCCAATTTCAACTTTGATGAATCATGGCTCAATTAATTCTAGTATCTTAAGGAATTTCTCAGTTCATTATCCATTGTTGTGGCTTTGGATTGGTCATACCTATTTGAGGTAATGTGCGATGAAAATGGTATTGCATTAGGTGCGGTTCTAGGGCAGCGAAAGAACAAGTTTTTTAATTACTATGCCATCAAAACCATGAATTATGAACAACGCAACTATACTGTCATCGACCAATAATTTTTGGCGGTGGTTTATGCCTTTGAGAAATGTTGGGCCTATTTGTTTGGAACAAAGGTTGTGGTACATATGGACCATTCAGTTCTCAAGTATCTCTTAGACAAGAATGAAGCAAAGCCACTGTTAATTAGGTGTATTTTTTTTCTACAAGAGTTCAACTTTAAGGTGAAAGACAAAAAAGGATGTGAGAATCAAGTGGCCGATCATCTCCCTCGACAAAAAAAGGCCCATTGTTGAGGAGCCAAAGTTAAAAGAGACATCGATGTGGAAGCCTATTAATAACGAGTATCAAATTGTTTTTGTTCCTCTAACTCCCATGTATTCACCTATCAAAAAATGGTCATTGAGAAGGGGAAAGCTTGATAAAATCAACAAATATTTTGATAAGTTTATCAACCTTTCTAGTAATATCCCTCTCATCGAGGCATTGCAAGACATGCCGGGGTATGCAAAATTATTGAAATATTTGGTGTCTTAAAAATGTAATCGAGGAGAAAATCGTAGAGATTACTCACCATTGAAGTTCCGTTATGACAAGTGCGTATGGTTAAAAGAGAAAGGATCCCAGATCCTTTACAAGTTCATACACCACTGGCACTTTCACATTTGCTAGGGCATTATGTGACATTGGGGCAAATGTGAACCTCAAGCCTTATGCGATATTTCACTAAATTTATTTGGGCAAGCCAAAACCCTCCCAAATAAAGTTGCCTATGGACAATCGACCCATTAAGAAACCTATTAGGATTCTCCACGATGTTCGAGTAAAACTAAACCATTTCATTTATGCGGCCGACTTTGTTACTGTTGATTGTACCATGGTCTTTGTTATTGGGAATGCACTGGTAAATGTAGAGGACGAGGAAATGAAGTTTATATTGAATGGTGATTTGGTATCCTTCAACATATGCAAGACCATAAAACAGCCAATGGACCAGCAAGTTATCTTGGTAATCGATGTTATTTATGGTGAGGTGTCTAACCATGTTGACGTGATCTTGTTTCATGACCATTTCATTGGTGTACTTTGGAATTATTAAATGGAAGAAGTGGATGAGTATGATAAAGTGGTATCTTCTCTTACCAGGCTTGGGTTTCACACCAAGAACCCGACTAAGTTAGATCTTGATCTTAAAAACTACGAAAGTCCACCTGCCAAACCATCCATCTTAGAACCTCACAAATTTGAACTAAAGCCCTTGCCACCTCATATCAAATACGTGTATTTAGGGGATGATGAGACTTTGCCGATCATTATTGCTAGTGACCTAAACTCCTCACAAGTAGAATCATTGAATTTGTTGGTGAAAAAATACATTCGGGCCATTGGATGGACGATAGCAGACATCATCGGCAATCTCCCTATATATGCTCACATAAAATTAAACTCAAGAAAAATCACATATCAAGTGTGGAGCACCAAATAATATTAAACCAACCCATGCAAGAGGTGGTAAAGATGGAGATTTTAAAGTGGCTTTATGCGGGAGTGATCTATCCTATATCTAATAGCACGTGGGTAAGCCAAGTGCAACATATTTTAAAAAAGGGTTGTATCATGGTGGTTAAAAATAAAAAAAATGACCTCATCCCCGTCCGACCAGTCACCGGATGGAAAGTGTTTATGTACTACCAAAAATTTAACTCATGGACCGAGAAGGACCATTATTCAATGTTGTTCATGGATCAAATATTGGATAGACTTGGTGGAAGAGGGTGGTACTGGTTTTTTTATGGGTACTCGGGATACAATCAAATTTATATTTCCTTGGAGGACCAAGAAAAGACAGCCTTTACTTTCCCATATGGAACATTCACATTCAAGTGCATGCCATTTGTATTGTGTAATGCCCCGGAAACCTTTCAACATTGCATGATGCCCATTTTTGAAGTCATGGTTGATGACTATATGGAAGTATTCATGGAAGACTTCTTGATAGTGGGAAACTCTTTTGAGTCGTGCCTCAAAAACTTGAATAAAGTGCTTGAAAGGTGCATGGAAACAAACCTTTCCTTGAATTTGGAAGAATGTCAATTCATGGTAAAAGAAGTAATTGTCTTAGGTTGCAAGATTTCTGTGCATTCTAGTTGATGAAGGTAAGTTTGAGGTAATGGCCAAACTTCCACTGCCCATCTCCGTAAAAGGTGTTCAAAGTTTTTTTCCATGCTATGTTCTATCGTCATTTCATCAAGGACTTTTTGAAGATAACATATATTATGTGTAAACTTCTTGAGAAAGAGTCCAATTTCAACTTTGATGAATCATGCCTCAATTCATTCGAGTATCTTAAGGAATTTCTTAGTTCAGTATCCATTGTTGTGGCTTTGGATTGGTCATACCTATTTGAGGTAATGTCCGATGCAAATGGTATTGCATTAGGTGCGGTTCTAGGGCAGCGAAAGGACAAGTTTTTTAATTACTATGCCATCAAAACCATGAATGAATAACAACGCAACTACACTGTCATCGAACAAGAATTATTGGCGGTGGTTTATGCCTTTGACAAATATTGCGCCTATTTATTTGGAACAAAGGTTGTGGTACATACGGACCATTCAGTTTTCAAGTATCTCTTAGACAAGAATGAAGCAAAGCCATTATTAATTAGGTGTATTTTGTTGCTACAAGAGTTCAACTTTAAGGTGAAAGACAAAAAAGGATGTGAGAATCAAGTGGCCGATCATCTCCCTCGACCAAAAAAGGCCCAATGTTAAGGAGCCAAAGTTAAAAAAGACATCGATAAGGAAGCCTATTAATAACAAGTGTCAAATTGTTTTTGTTCCTCTAACTCCCATGTATCCACCTATCAAAAAATGGTCATTTAGGAGGGGAAAGCTTGATAAAATCAACAAACATTTTGATAAGTTTATCAACCTTTCTAGTAATATCCCTATCATCGAAGCATTGCAAGACATGCCGGGGTATGCAAAATTATTGAAATATTTGGTGTCTTAAAAAATCTTATGGAGGAGGAAACCGTAGAGATTACTCACCATTGTATTTCCGTTATGACAAGTGCGTATCTTGAAAAGAGAAGTTCATGCACCATTGGCACTTTCACATTTGCTAGGGCATTCTGAGACATTGGGGCAAATGGGAACCTCAAGACTTATGCGATATTTCACTAACTTGGTTTTCGTAAGCCAAAACCCACCCAAATAAAATTGCCTATGGACAATCGATCCATTAAGAAACCTATTAGGATTATCCACGTTGTTCGAGTAAAACTAAACAATTTTATTTATGCGGCCGACTTTGTTACTGTTGATTATACCATGGTCTTTGCTATTGGGAATGCATTGGTAGATGTAAAGGCCAGGGAAATGAAGTTTATATTAAATGGTGACTTGGATTCCTTCAACATATGCAAGACCATGAAACAACCAATGGACCAGCAAGTTATCTCGGTAATCGATGTTGTTTATGGTGAGGTGTCTAACCATGTCGACATGATCTTATTGAATGACCATCTCATTGGGGTACCATGGAATTATTAAATGGAAGAAGTGGAGGAGTATGATAAAGTGGTATCTTCTCTCACCAGGCTTGGGTTTCACACCAAGAACCCGACTAAGTTAGATCTTGATCTTAAAAACTGCAAATGTCCATCGGCCAAACCATCCATATTAGAACCTCACAAATTGGTACTAAAGCCCTTGCCACCTCCTCTCAAATATGTGTATTTAGGGGAGGATGAGACATTGCCGATCATTATTGCTAGTGACCTAAACTCCTCACAAGTAGAATCATTGAAGTTGGTGGTGAAAAAATATATTCCAGCTATCCGATGGATGGTAGCGGACATCATCGGCAAGCTCCCTATATATGCTCACATAAAATTAAACTCAAGAAAAATCACATATCAAGTGTGGAGCACCAAAGAATATTAAACCAACCCATGCAAGAGGTGGTAAAGATGGAGATTTTAAAGTGGCTCAATGCGGGAGTGATCTATCCTATATCTAATAGCATATGGGTTAGCCCAGTGCAACACATTCGAAAAAAGGGTTGTATCATGGTGCTTGAAAATGAAAAAAATGACCTCATCCCCATCCGACCAGTCACCGGATGGAAAGTGTTTATGGACTACCAAAAATTTAACTCATGGACCGAAAAGGACCATTTTCCAATGTTGTTTATAGATTAAATATTAGATAGACTTGATGGAAGAGGGTGGTATTGTTTTTTTTATGGGTACTCGGGATACAATCAAATTTATATTTCCTTGGAGGACCAAGAAAAGGCATCCTTTACTTTCCCATATGGAACATTCGCATTCATGTGCATGCCATTTGGATTGTGTAATGTCCCGGAAACCTTTCAACATTGCATGATTCTCATTTCTGAAGTCATGGTTGAAGACTGTATGGAAGTATTCATGGAAGACTTCTCGATAGTGGGAAACTCTTCTGAGTCATGCCTCAAACACTTGAATTAATTGCTTGAAAGGTGCATGGAAACAAACTTTGTCTTGAATTTGGAAGAATATCACTTCATGGTAAAAGAAGTAATTGTCTTAGGTTGCAAGATTTTTGGGTATGCTAGTTGATGAAGATAAGTTTGAGGTAATGGCCAAACTTCCACTTCCCATCACCGTAAAAGGGGTTCAAAGTTTTTTTGGCCATGCTAGGTTCTATCGTCATTTCATCAAGGAATTTTTGAATATAACATATCCTATGTGTAAACTTCTTGAGAAAGAGTCCAATTTTAACTTTGATGAATCATGCCTCAATTCATTTGAGCATCTTAAGGAATTTCTCAGTTCAGTATCCATTGTTGTGGCTTCATATTGGTCATACCTATTTGAGGTAATGTGTAATACAAATGGTATTGCATTAGGTGCGGTTCTAGGGCAGCGAAAGGACAAGTTTTTTAATTACTATGCCATCAAAACCATGAATGACGAACAACACAACTGCAATGTCATCGAACAAGAATTATTGGCAGTGGTTTATGCCATTGAGAAATGTTGGGCCTATTTATTTGGTACAAAGGTTGTGGTACATAAGGACCATTCAGTTCTCAAGTCTCTCAAACAAGAATAAAACTAACTTGCGGCCGACTATGCAAAATTGTTGAAATATTTGGTGTCTTATAAAATCTTATGGAGGAGGAAACCATAGAGATTACTCACCATTTTAGTTTCGTTATGAAAAGTGCGTATGTTGAAAAAAGGAAGGACCCCGGATCTTTTAAAAGTCCATGCACCATTTGCACTTTCACATTTGCTAGGGCATTGTGTGACATTGGGGCAAATGTGAACCTCAAGCCTTATGCGATATTTCACGAACTTGGTTTGGGCAAGCCAAAACCCAGCCAAATAAAATTGCCTATGGACAGTCGATCCATTAAGAAACCTATTAGGATTCTCCACGATGTTCGAGTAAAACTAAACCATTTCATTTATGCGGCCGACTTTGTTACTGTTGATTGTACCATGGTCTTTGCTATTGGGAATGCATTGGTAGATGTAGAGGCCAGGGAAATGAAGTTTATATTGAATGGTGATTTGGAATCCTTCAACATATGTAAGACCATGAAACAACCAATGGACCAGCAAGTTATCTTGGTAATCGATGTTATTTATGGTGAGGTGTCTAACCATGTTTACGTGATCTTGTTGAATTATCATTTCATTGGGGTACTTTGGAATTATTAAATAAAAGAAGTGGAGGAGTATGATAAAGTGGTATCTTCTCTCACCAGTCCTGGGTTTCACACCAAGAACCCGACTAAGTTAGATCTTGATCTTAAAAATTGCGAAAGTCCACCTGCCAAACCATCCATCTTAGAACCTCACAAATTTGAACTAAAGCCCTTTCCACCTAATCTAAAATACATGTACTTAGGGGAGGATGAGACTTTGCCTATCATTATTGCTAGTGGCCTAAACTCATCACAAGTAGAATCATTGAGTAGGATGTGAAAAAATACATTCAGGCCATCTGATGGACGATAGCGGACATCATCGGCAAGCTCCCTATATATGCTCACATAAAATTAAACTCAACAAAAATCAAATATCATGTGTGGAGCACAAAAGAATATTAAACCAACCCATGCAAGAGGTGGTAAAGATGGAGATTTTAAAGTGCTTCAATGCGGGAGTGATCTATCCTATATCTAATAGCAAGTGGGTAAGCCCAGTGCAACACATTCTAAAAAATGGTTGTATCATGGTGGTTGAAAATGAAAAAATAACCTCATCTCGTCCGACCAGTCACAGAATGAAAAGCGTTTATGGACTACCAAAAATTTAACTCATGGACCGAGCAAGACTATTTTCCACTGTTGTTCATGGATTAAATATTGGATACACTTGATGGAAGAGGGCAGTATTGGTTTTTTTATGGGTACCGAGATAGAACCAAATTTATATTTCCTTGGTGGACCAAGAAAAGAAAGCCTTTACTTTCCCATATGGAACATTCGCATTCAAGTGCATGCCATTTGGATTGTGTAAGGCCCCGGAAACCTTTCAACATTGCATGATGCCCATTTTTGAAGTCATGGTTGAAGAATGTATGGAAGTATTCATGGAAAAATTCTCGATAGTTGGAAACTCTTTTGAGTCATGCCTCAAACACTTGAATAAAGTGCTTGAAAGGTGTATGGAAACAAACCTTCTCTTGAATTTAGAAGAATGTCACTTCATGGTAAAAGATGTAATTGTCTTAGGCCGCAAGATTTCTGGGCATTCTAGTTGATCAAGATAACTTTGAGGTAATTCCCAAACTTTCACTGCCCATCACCGTAAAAGGTGTTCAAAGTTTTTTTGGCCATGCTAGGTTCTATCGTCATTTCATCAAGGACTTTTTTAAACTAAAATATCCTATGTGTAAACTTCTTGATAAAGAGTCCAATTTCAACTTTGATGAATCATACCTCAATTCATTCGAGTATCTTAAGGAATTTCTTAGTTCAGTATCCATTGTTGTGGCTTTGGATTGGTCATACCTATTTGAGGTAATGTGCGATGCAAATGGTATTGCATTAGGTGCGGTTTTAGGGCAGCGAAAGGACAAGTTTTTTAATTACTATGCCATCAAAACCATGAATGACGAACAACGCAACTACATTGCCATCGAACAAGAATTATTGGCAGTGGTTTATGCCTTTGAGAAATGTTGGGCCTATTTGTTTGGAACAAAGGTTGTGGTACATATGGACCATTTAGTTCTCAAGTATCTCTCAGACAAGAATGAAGCAAAGACACAATTAATTAGGTGTATTTTGTTGCTACAAGAGTTCAACTTTAAGGTGAAAGACAAAAAAGGATGTGACAATCAAGTGGCCGATCATCTCCCTCGACTAGTGGGAAAGATTAAAAAGCATGGGAAGATTGAAATTGATAATTATTTTCCTGATGAGTTGAATATGTCCATCGAGGATAAAGGTATACCATGGTATTTGAACTTTGCCAACTATGTCATGAGTTATCTACTCCCCGATGGACTGAGTTTTCATCAAAATAAATAGTTTATATTTGTGGCAATGAAATATTTCTGGGACGAGCTATTTTTATTCAAAGAATATGCTGATGGAGTTATTAGGCGGTGTGTCATAGACTTTGAAATAAATGATATCTTGGAAGCTTGTCACTAGTCACCTTACAGAGGTCATCATAGAGGAAGCTGAACTACGACAATGATTCTCTAATATGGATTTTATTGTCCTTCCAAGAATAAATATGCCATTAAATGGGTGAAATCTTGCCAAAATTGTCAAATGCATGGTGGCATTTCTAGAAGGAACAAGATGCCTCTCAACCCTAACTTTGAGTTTGAACTCCTTGATGTATGAGGAATCAATTTCATGGGACCCTTTGTGAGCTTCTTTTGGAATAAATACATCTTGGTGGCGGTCGATTACAATTCAAAATGGGTGGATGTCTTCACACTCCCCACTAATGAGAGAAATTATGTCACCTCCTTCCTAAAAAATAATATTTTCACAATATTGGGTACCCCTCAGGCTATTATTAGTGATGGCAGCTCACATTTTTGCAATCAGATGTTTGGTTCTCTTCTTGACAAGTATGGAGTCATGCACAAAGTCGCTAGCCCATACCACACTATAAAAAAGTGGTCAAGTGGAAGTATCAAATTGTAAAATCAAAGCTATACTCAAAAAATCGATGAATGTAGGATGCACTAATTGGACAAGACATCTTGATGAGGCACTTTAGGCCTATAAAACAACCTACAAACCCCAATTGGATGTCACCCTATAAATTAGTGTCTGGTAAGGTATGCCATTTGCTCGTTGATCATGAGCATAAGTCTTTGTGTGCTTTGAATAGATTAAATATGAATTGGGGAGAAGAATCTGAGGCACAGGTGACACAACTCAATGAGATGGATGAATTACAGCTAAAGGCTTATGGGAGTGCAGCATTGTATAATGAGAAAATGAGGAAAATATAGTATGGTTTAGTTTTAGTAAAAAGGTGAGTCGCTTCTATAGCATTGGTCTTGGCTGCTTGATTTCTCTTTAAAGTCTTAAGCATTCCTTGGATATTGTATTTTATAATGAGGGGTATTGTGAAATTAGTCTAGTATATGGGTAATGAGCTACTTGCAGTTGCGATTCAAGTTGAAGTCGGTGTGGTTTTTAAGGCATAAAATTTAGGCATAAGTAATTGTGTCTCATGGTAAGAGGTGGTGTTACTTGGGGACAAAAAAATGCTCTAAGTTAGGGGTGTAGATTAGTGGTGATTTTACAACTCATTTACATCCAACATTCATACACTTTGCCTTGATTTGAATGATTTTACTGAGACCTTGGTATAAGTAAGTTCTCTATTATCTACTCCTTGAAGGTATAGAATTGAAAAGATAGAATAAGTGGATTAAAGCTCAAAATAATAAGAAGGAAGCAGAAGAAGTGTAGCTGCTTACTCAAAGCTAAAGGAACCTCGGGTATCGCACTTGCAGGAGGATCACCACGATCACTATCAGCCAAGCATAGAACCTATTTAGCCTTTGGTAAAGTGATCAAAATCTAAGGGACATGATCATAAATGGGCAAGTTGGCCAGCATCACACTATCGGATGGTCATAACTGCGATCGTGGTTATGCAATCACAGTTAAGCCCCACGACCGTGGCATAGCAGGATAACTTAAGAAAGGGCAGCTTGGAAAATTGTACAGTCAAGCCAAGATTTATAGGGAGAATTCAAAACACTCTAGACATTGGGACAAACCCATGAATTTGGGGGGGCAAGAAAAAGGGAGCTTTAACTAGTTTTTCTATTATTGTGATTTTGGCTTTTAAGGAGAAATTAGTGAAATTGGATAGTGGATTGAAAATTATTTTATCCTCTCTTAGTATAAATTCCATGGATTCATTACTTGCTAATTTTTTTTCCTTATCTAATAAATATCTAATTTTTTTTGTCTTGGGAGTATGTCAAACTAGAGTGTGATTGTGTGTGGATATTGTTGTGTTCGCATGGATGTTAGTTGTTTAGTATGGATTTCACCATTACTTGAATTTATGTGTTGGAATTTGATGGGTGAAAACTCTAAATATCCAGATGGGTTTGATGGGTGAAAGTCCCAATATTTAGAAACCCTTTGTCATTCTCGAAAGAGGGATTAATATTATGTAATCTGTAACGTCCTCGAAAGAGGGTTATAGTGGGACAAATAAATGGTGGACAATTGAGTATATGGGTTTATACCTTTTGAAATCTTAGAAATAAGTGTATTAGGAGTGCAAATCACATCAATAGCTTCATCCTAGAATAGGGATGCTTGATTGAGGTCTTGGGTGACCACGTAGTTCACATTTGTTAGGTTCTTGAAAGAGCCAATGGGTGAAATCATTGTGGTTTTATCAAAACATTGACCATAATGACCTTTGACGTAGCCTATCCTTTAGTTAACAACTAAATATCATGCCAAACAATCATTAAGCCACACACTTTTACCTTTAGGTTGACAGAATCCCAAGATTTCCCCCATCATTATTGTATAGAATAAAACTATTGTCTCTTGATCATTTTCTAAAAATCGTACAAATAATTCCCAAAAATCCCCCCATTTTATTTTGACATGTGATTTTTGTTTTCATTCTGGGTAATTTCTTCGTAATTTAAGCATCCATTAGGCTTGAAGTCTTTAGTTCACTCTGCTTGATTCGACCCCAATTCAAATTGGGTTATTTGACAAGGATCACCTCACCCCTAATTATGGGAGTGAGCTAAGAGTTATCAAATATGTGATTTATTATAGTTTCAATTGGATTGAGCATCTACCTTTGGAAGTGTTTTTTTTAAATAATAGATACCATTCTAGTATTAGGATGGCCTCTTTTAAGGCATTGTATGGTAGGAGGTGTAGATCTCCTATTGGTTGGTTCGAGCTTTGTGAGCCGGATATGTTTGGTCTGAATTTGGATTATTAAGCTATGAAAAAGGTGAAGTTGATTTCGGATATGCTGAAGGCTGCCCAAAATTATGAATGTCCTATACGGATGTAAGGAATAAAGACTTGGAGTTTTAGGTTGGAGATAAGGTATTCCTAAAGGTATATCCTATGAAGAGAGTAATACGGTTTGGTAAAAAGGGGAAGCTCAGTCTTTTGTTTGTTGGTCCATATGTGATTTTGTTGAGAATTGGTAATTTTGCATTTGAATCAGAGTTGCCTTATGGTTTGTGCTCCATTCATATGGTATTACATGTATCTATGTTGAGAAAGTGTCTTGGTGATTCTTCTTCGGTGGTTACTTTGGAGGTCTTGGGTATCTCAAATACTCTATTGTATGAGGAGGTCCCTATTGATATCTTTTATAGACAGGTTTATCGGTTGTGGACCAAGGATATGGCATCGGTTAAGATTCTATGGTAGAACCACAAGGTGGAAAAGGCTACATAGGAAGGGGAGGAGGACATGAAGTCCAAGTATCCGTACCTATTTTCTAATCTTGGAATTCATGAAGAATTTATGTGTTCTTTAACGTACTTTTGTTTTCAAACATTTTTAAATGATAGATTAGTATCTTTTCATTTTTGTTTTCTAACTTGGTTAATGCTTGGATTGATATATGATAATGTAAATGAATAATGCTTGTGGTTACCTTACCTTGTCTGCCATTCGGGGACGAATGTTCCTAGTAGGGGAGACTGAACCACCCTAGGTTTGGGGTCTTAGAAAATTTATGGATTTCAGGTTCTCAGATAGGATACGATTAGGGGAAACAACTCGTACACTAGGATACGAGTTCTATAGGTTAGTCGTATCCTGACCAGTGATGGTTAATGGGTTTGATTTGGTTTCTGGAATGGATACGACTTGGGTGGTATGATTTTTATCGGTGGATATAGTTTTTTTAGTTAATTTATTTGATATTAGACTTGGTAGACTAAGTTGGATCTGAGTACAAGTGGCTTACCATGATCCATAAGATAGGGTAAAAATCATACCATAGACTCATATGGTAGGCAATATTCGCTCTACTTTAGATTATATATTGTCAGGGGTTTAGATCATGGGTACCAATCATATGTATGAATACGATATAGGTTAGGGTGAGTCGTACATTTGAAAGTGTTGGGTCCAATATAGATGGCCTTGTGTACGAGTGGTGGGTACCACTCGTGTTGGAGGGTACAATTGGTATGGATAGTTGTATCCCTCTGATGGGATTCTGGTGCAATTTAAGTTAGGGCAATATGGAAATTTCTCCAATTAAACTAATAAAGCCCCATGACTTTTAACTCACTTGGGAGGTTGTTTTCCTTATTATTCTATTCTTTAACACTTAGAAAAACACTATACAATTCAAGCTAATTTTCTTTAGCAAAGGAAGCTAGGGTTTCATCTTAAGGATTAATTTGGGAGTTGTGTTGGTTATTTATCTCTATCATCTTCTTAGTATAAGTCATGTTCTCTGCTCTCATTGTTAGTTCCACTAAAGGCATGGTTTTATGCAATGTTTTCATGGTTTGATTATTACATGGTTTTGGGTTATAAAATATAATTTAGGCGTTATGGTTATAAATGTTTGGTTATGGTTATCCCATGTTTTAATTATGCTTTTATATGCTTTAATGGTAGTTTTGGATAATTGGTTTCATGGGAATGGTTATTTGATAATTGGCTTTGGTTTGGAAATACTATGCCCCCAATGTGTTTGATAAAATTCCTGTGAGCAACTATGTTAGATTTAAATGGAAATATTGCATGGTTTGAGCTTGTTAATGGAACCCTAAATGCTTTAAATGGTTTGGAATGGTTAAATGGAATGGTTTCGCTTAATAAATATCCATAACGACCTGAGGCTACCCCCTAGTCATCATACGGTGCTTTGAACTACAAGTGATCCCAAGCTAACCCTTATACTGGCATAACTCGTGACCAAGTGATTAAATACATAAAATCAAATGAAATAAGCGGCAGATAAATCTTTTATGAATATGATCAATACAAAACTATATAAAAAGGATTAGAACTCAGCATATACAAAAATAACTTGAATCAAATCCATTAACTCTACGGACTATCTATGAAGCCTCTACTAGTATTGACTATAGGTAGCTGGGACATGACCCCCATCTATCCCAAATCAATATAAATGAATAAAGAAAACAAAATTCTACTCAAATTATGACTGACTCAAACCCTTGAATTAAAAGGGCTCATCAACTAGTGATTGGAAGCTGCAACTGTTTGACTATGATGTGCATGCTACAACTTGTACCTACATTATAAGATAATGTAGCATAAACATGTATATATGGTTCATTACTTTTGGAATGTACTGAGCATATGGGGGTGAATACATAAGTAAAACAATATCTTAATGATTATATAAACTTGTAAGAGGATGCATGCTAAATGTAATGACTTACATTGGCTTGAATAACTAAAAACTGAAAATCTTTAATCATGAATAATAAAGCATACTGGATAAATCTTGTGATCCAGAATACTTAGTTCTAAAAGTTGTACTTTTACTCTTTATATTGGTGGAATAAGTAGCACTGAAGTTAAGTCTGTTTTCAAATTATGCAGGCTAAGTGTAAAAAGAACTCACCTTTATATCTGTAAATTGAAAGATGAAATCACATAGCTAATGTCTTATGTAAAGCAATATCTGAAATAATTGTTAGCCCTTACACTTAGTTTCTAAAAGCTGTTCTATTATTCTTTCTTAGGAATTGGGGAAGTTCTTCCGATGGCATACACTATGTGACCTATCATAGTGTCCAAAGTCTAGTTCCCTTAAGTGGAAAACCTCATGTTGGAGAGAGGTGTCATACTCTTGACAAGGAGTATAACTTGAGTTGAGTAATAACAATTTGTATCATCATCCGTATAAATGGGAATAATCTGAATCTGTACCTATGTTGGCTCGTAGTTCTGGGGCATGAGAACTAGGACATATAACCAACTCGGTGTTAAATACTACTCCCTTTCTGTTAGGCCCATTCTGTAGGAAATCCACTATAAAATTAACATAAGGGGTTGTAATTAAAGCAAGTTATGCATTTATCTTTTTGAGACTGTAATCAAAACATCAAATCTTTTCTTGAAATATGAATACATGCTATCGAAGAATGCTTAAACATCATTTTTCTTGAAATCTCAATACTTAAACATAGGGCCTACAACCAATATCTAAAATTATGTCAAATCATACAAAAATTCATGCTTAACAATAATGATCTTTAATTACTTCAACAATTCAACTCAAGATAATGAAATTTAATTCTCAACATATGAAATCAAGTCACATACATGATCATGGGAATATAGCTATGTAATTAAATATTTAAATTACTTGTAACTTAGTAACTTCATATAATGATAATTAGATATGAACCCTAAATTGAAATTCATCTAAATTCAACATTTAAATTTAGTTTTGCATAGAAGGATGAAAGAAGTATCCTTGTTCATAACCCCACATAAGTTATTATGCTTTAATTGTGAAGAAAACTTGAATCTTTAGACTTGAATGATGAACTTGTGCAAGAAACCATATTCTTGATTTTTTTCCTTCAAGGTTTATTGAACTAGTAAGCTTTAACTCTTGGATTCATGAAGAAATATTGAATTCAAAACACAAATCTTTATGTTCTTGAGAGAAAAGTGGAACTTTATTCGTGGGGAAAATGGAGGGTTTTTATGAGAGTTTATTTGAAGAAAATGGGTAAATAATGCCCTTTTGGGTGTTATAATTCGTCTTTTGGATGTTTGGGTTTTAGGGGAAAGGACCAAAGTTCCCTTTGATCCTTAGGAAGTTGAAAACAACAAGGGAATGGACCAGGAGGCACCCCCTTTTGTCCTTTAAAGTATAGCCCATGGCTCCCCCGCTATCTCGGTGCAATAACCTGAGCGGCGCGGGCTTATCGCGCTCTCTCACTTCCTCTCACGTAAATGGCTATAATATTTCACTCAGGAATTGGATTAAGGAAAAATTTGTATCATTAAAATCTAACTATATTATCTATAATTTGGTAGGTTTTGAGCTTAAAAATTCCACGTAAATCAAAAGTTATACACATTCAAATTAGAGTTTTATGGAATCAAATACCAAACTTGGTTGAATCTACGACACTTAGCTCAACTTTGTTCTAAGTGATTCTGTTGAACATTTTTAACCTCTAAAGCACTTAAAAAACTAGTATCAAGGTAATGACATATGTATTCAAGGATAAATCATAGAACTAGAGTTTATGAACATAGAAATAATGGTTAGATTTCTAGATCAAAATATGGGATGTTACAACATCCTTTGGGGTACAATGGAATTCCCCAAGAAAACATAATGGCAAACTTGTAGGGTACATAGGACTCCTCTAAGTTAACTTGGTAAATAGGTACACGGGGATCCCTATACCTTAAAAGGTATAGATAAGGACAATACTTTCAAGTTATAGTCAGTATGATGATATCACCATTAATAGCTTTGGTAGAGAACAAATGGTATTACAAATTAGTTGGTTGGAAATGGCTTTAATTGGGCAGTAATGGTTGTGTGTGACAGCAAAGTGTGAAGATGGGGGTTCAATAAATGAACACTAGAAACTCATATTTATTGACATTAGGGGCAGGGCATGGAGACCCTTTTATCATACTATAAGGTATATGAAATTCTCTTAGTTCATTTTACATATGTATCATGGAGAGTGAAGGATAGTTGTAAATCCCTTACACTTGTGGAATCTTTGGTTTATACCGCTATACACATCGATGCCCATTCAAGGGGTTACTCTAGACCTATATAACTTATGGTTGGTTAAGAAGGGCTAAGCAAGAGATATCTAGGTTATTTGATTTAAATGCATGCTAAACCTGATTCCCTTTCCCGGCATGATTATATATATATATGTGTGTGATTTGTATTCATATGGATGGATTACTTGGTTTCAGTAAAAAAATTTATCATTATTCTTAGTTCATGCTAGCATTCACCCATTAACCCATATTTAGGTGGTTGTATCCCTATACGATACAGGAACCAACCGTTCTACTCTTCTTGCTTAGGGATCAACTTCTGGATTAAAGTGGTGATCTTTTATTTTTTTGAGATGCTACATTTCATGGATGTTATTTAATACTTTGGTTTATTTATATATATTGGTTTTGGATATGTTTGGGGGCATGTCCCAACAAGATTTTGTTATTATTTTTGTTAGAGGCTTTTGTGGAACTACTATAGATTGGTATGGGTGGGATCGGTATTGGTGTCAACATTAGTATTGGCATTGTATTGGGGTTGATACTGGTTGACTCTATTAGTGGTTTTTCTATCATATTTTATTATGGGATTATATATAGTTATTTGGAACATATATAGTTAAGGTTTGGATTATGGTTTGGTTAGTATTTGTTATAAGTTAGGTATCAGTTGGTTGGACTAGTTTGGGTGTTCATTCAAATAGAACTAACCCAGAGTCTTAGACTATGTAATAATGCTTTCTTGTTATATGTTTGAAATTCATCTAACTCAGGGTATGCATTGAAAGGTTGAGCTAGGTATTGGGGTGCTCCATGGTCCTAGTTGGACTTGGGATAACCATTATGACAAGACCACTAATAGGTTCATGTCACAGGTGCAACATGGTGTTAATTAAGAGGTGAGGAACAAGTGATTTACTTTAAATATGGTAAGATTTATCATATGCAGAGGGATTGTCCTCCTAAGGTTGCTTTTGGGGAAAATAAGATTCTTGTTGCTATTTTATTAGCTCACGTGCTAAATAGTACTACTTCTGCTTCTGGATCCGACACTGGTTGAAATCGTCTTCACGCTCTTACCACTTGCCAGGATTCAGCGGTATCCCTCATTGTTGTTAATGGTAGGATTAAACTCTTTTCTTATGTTGTATATTGTCTACTTGATCTCGGGAGTACTGTCTCTTAGGTGAACCCTTATGTGGCCATCCATTTTTTATTTAATCCTAAATGTATTTTGGACCCCTTCTTTGTGTCCACCCTAGTAGGATACTCCATTGTGGCTGTAAGAGTCTATATAGGTTGTGTTTTGTTGGTCTATGGTAGAGAGACCTTCGTAGATCTCATAGAGTAGGATTGGTTTCACTCATGCTATGTGTCTCTTAATTTTTGAACCCAAGGGTTTTCTTTCCACTTCCCTAATGATCCGATGATCGAATGGGATGTTAGTTCCTTAGTACCTAAGGGAAGGTTTATTTTGTATTTTTGATCTCAAAATTGGTTTCTAAAGGGTGCCTCTATCACTTAGGTACATGTTAAGGATTATAAATCTGAAGGTCTTTCCTTGTAGGCTGTCCATATGGTCTGTGAATTTCCCAAGGTGTCTCTTAATGATCTTCTTGGTATTTCTCCTGATAGGAAAATCAATTTTTGGATTGATTTTCTTTCCAATACTTATCCTATTTTTATCCGTCCTTTGAGAATGGCTCCAGGTGAGTTTAAAGAACTTAAGTAGTCGAAAGATCTCCTAGACAAGGGTTTTATACACACTATTGTATCTACGTGGAGTACTCCCATGCTCTTCGTTCATAAGAATGATGGTTCCCCTCGAATGTATATTGATTACCACCAATTGAATTAGGTGACCATGAATAATAAGTATCCACTTTCGAGGATTGATGGTATGTTCGATCATCTTCAGGGTGCCAATTTATTTTCTAAACTGATGTTTTGTCGGGTTACCATCAATTAAACATTATGGAGATGGATATCCCTAAGACTGCTTTCCAAATTCGGTATGGTTATTTTGAGGTTTTGTTGATGTCCTTTGGTTTTACCAATTCCTCGACGACATTTATGGACCTTATGAATCGAGTTTTTAACTAGTTCTTGGATTAATTAATGCCCGTCATTATTGATTAAATTTTTGTATACTATTCGAGCAAGGTGGATCAAGTCTATCACCTATGACGTGTTAAAAACCTTGGAAGTGCAACAGTTGTACGCAAAATTTTCTAAGTATGAGTTCTTGCTAAATACTGTGAGTTATCTGGGACTTTTTATTTGTAGTGAAGGGATCATGATGGATTCATAGAAGGTTACGGTGGTTAATAAATTTTCTAGACCCACGACTTAGAATAATGTGAAATTCTTTTGGTCTGATGCTTATGAGAGTACTTTCAAAAAACTGAAGAATAAATTGACTTCGGCTCTAGTCTTGACTTAGAGAATTGGTGGTTTTGTTGTTTATTGCGATGCGTCCAGGGTGGGGCTAGGTTGTGTTATGATGCTGCATGGGAAGGTGGTTGGATATACTTCTGTATAGTTGAAAGTTCATGCAAAGAATTATCCAACCCATGACTTTCAATTTTGGTCCATGGTGTTTGAATTAAAGATCTGGCAGCATTATTTGTATATGGTCGATGTTGATATTTATTCTGATCATAAGATCCTGCAATACATATTCACTTAGAAAGAGCTAAATCTCATATAAAAGAGGTGTCTTGAGCTTCTCAAGCACTATGACATGAGTCTTCACTATCATCTAGGTAAAGCTAATGTGGTTGTTGATGCTCTTAGCAGGTTCTCCATGGAAAGCTGATGTTGGGTGTGTTTATACACTTTAGAGTTACAATTCTATCCTATTTAGCCTTGGTTTTAGAGTACTTCATGTACTTAAAGTGTTAATGTTGATATAAATAAACATTTAAAGGTCCAAGGACGCGATTATAAGGATGCAAAGTGTTTTACAAATAAGTTTGCACTTATTTTAGTCATTTATAGTTTAACTGAGAAAACTAGTGTTAGTAGCTTGAGCTAGGCGTGTGACTAGTTTGTTTTGATGGATTCTAGTGTGTTAAATGAGCTCCTTATGGTTTGAATCTATAATATTATATGGAATAACTTGTTCAACGTATACAAAGATAAATTAGAATGAGCCAAGAGTCAACAATAAGTTTAAACATGAAGTGTTTGAGACTAGTACTTTGCTTGGATTTATGGCTTGTTATTTTGGAGGTCTGATTGCATTGAGCTCTAATCCATAGCAGTTGATATTTTAGGATTATTGTTGTGTTAATTATGGTGAAAACAGATGCTAAACAAGGTGAGACTTAAAGGAAAACAACACCAAAGGCCTGTATGGAAGGAACGATGCTAAAAAATAACCAAATAATTAGACAAAATTTCCAATAGCTACCCATGATTACAACCCGATGCAGTCTCAGTTTCAGTGATTTAATTCCTTAACCAAATATTTTGGATGCAATTCCAATGTATGCACGTCATATGCCCTCGACGTGGGCTTCATTTCGGTCCAGCCATGCCCATGATGCATATTTTATTTTGGTGCTCCCAATGCACGCATTACTTGCTACATTTTAGTACTAAATTGCATGTGAAATCTTCTCCTATTCAGCATATGATTGGTTGATCAGAAATTGAATGTGATATTGTGCACTCCTTTTTGAAGTATGATTTGCTCCACTATAAACAGAATACAACCTACATAGTAGAAAATGTTGGATTATTTTTGGACGTACCTGGAGACAGTTTTGACAAATCCTTGGACATGGATTGAGCGTGCTGGTTATACCTGGGAACACCTGGATCAATTTTGGACATACCTGAAGACGTCCTTGGACAAAATTTGGAGGTTGCTGCAACTATTTAGTAATGTTTTTAATTTTTTTAATTAGCTTTTAATTATTCATATCATGTATTCAATTATTTGGATTGTGATTATGAATATTATAAGCTAAAATACCTCCGGGATTAAAGACAAGAACATGAATACTATTGTTTTGAATTAAGTTCATTTAATTTGCTTATCATTGTTGGTTTTTTGTTTATCTTTGTTTAACTATTTTAAAGATTAGCTACCATTAGAATATATTCATTTCCAACCTTTTGAACTTGGGAAAGGGAATAGGGAGATAAAACATGGGAATAAAGAAAGTAGGGTTTGTATTCTTTTCTAAAATAAGGAATTCAAATTAGCATCTAGGATAGGGATGCACTTAGATGCCTTTATTTATTTAAACGTAGGATGATAGCATAAAGAACTTAAGTGGATTATTGCATCCCCGCTCAACGATATAGCTGTAATATCAAAATTAGGTAAAAGGTTAGATATCGGGATACCGTAATCATGCAATTAATCGTACGAATGAATAACAAAGATAAACAAGTTAACAAATGAAGTTCAATAACATAGTATGATTGGTCAAAGTTCTTTAACCCCGAGCGTTCTCCTATTGATTATCTCAAGAGATTTATTTTTTCGCACTGTTTACTTTATTTTTAGTTTACAATTATTCAACACTATTCATTGTTACTTTATCTAGATTGTTAAACTAGAATTGGATAGTTATCGACACAAGTCCCTGTGGAATTGATATTTGGCTTTCTTGAAGGCCACTATATTACTTGGTAGACCACGTACACTTGTGTGATTGCTTGGGTGCTGTCAAGTTTTTGGTGCAATTTCCATGGACTTTTAAATTAGCAACTATCTTTTTTTTAGTTTAGCTATATTGAGTTTTGAATAGTTTAATAATTTTCTATTTAGTTTCTTTATTCTTTTTTATTTCTCACACTTCTTGAGATGTCATTATGGGATACTTTGTTTTCCAATTGATGACGATTCTATATGGTGTATAGTTTATGACAATAGTGGTCATTTTGAAGATATGTGTGTTGTCAATCCTGATTTAGTAATGTTTGTGGGATATGATCAAAGGAAATACTATTTGAACACCTACAATCAGTAGCAAAATTTTCAGCAATCGCAAGTTCAAAATTACTATGCCCCATTTCAAATGAAAAATTTGGGGAATGAAAAATTTGGGGGAGATGCTAAAACAACTTCTAGCTGATCAACCACAAATATTAGCAGATACAAAGAATAATTTGGCCATTCTAGAGGGTTATCAAATTGTCATAAAGCACTTGGGGATACAAATAGGGTAAGTGCAGCAGGTACATAATACCAGACCTCAAGGTGATTTTCCATGTGACAACGAAGAACCTCTGAAGACAACTAAAGAGGTAGTTGTAGAGTTGACTTCCTAACCTATTGTACACAAAGTTGCAGATAATTTGACGAAGTTTGAGTACTCAGAAACTAAAATTATTTAACAGGTCAAGGAGATACCACCACCACCATATGAATGACAACTGTTTAGTTGTCATCTTTCTCTTGAGATTGAAATTGAAAAGGTGAATAAGAGTGAGGGCACTGAGAATAGTGTAAATTTTAAAGTAGGATTTGTTGGGTATCACTCAGAGCACTTTTCCACATTATGTTTTGATGATGTCTTGTACGTGGAATCATTTACAATAGTGGAAAAATATGAAGATAAGGAACAAGAATCCTTTATTCTTGATTTTACACTGGATAAGAAACATCAAAACATACCTCACCTCAAGGCGGAGTGGTTTACCATGTATCATCCATTACTCGGTTCCTTAGTCTTTGTACCACCAACCTATGAGTGAAGCAAAAAGATGGATGCGAAGTTGGGGTGAAATTCATACCTTGAAGGTGGAGGAAAAAGTTGATTAGGTCGTGCCGCGACACTAAATCAGTCTCTTCTTGGGAGGCAACCCAAATTAAATAGGTATGTTTTTTTTTTAGTTTTTAGAGTTTTTTTTAGATAGTTTTGTTTTTGTTAAGTAATAAGTTGATGGGAATTTTGAGTACAGATGTAATGCCCCAAAAATGGGTCCTGAGATGTCACATTGTGCTCAAGACTACTAGTAGCCTCAAGCTAACCCTGTAAGCCTTCTACTAAATCAGAAACAATAATAGAGAAATATAGACATAAAATCAATGTGGGTTTTTGCCAAATATAAGATAAAATTATCTGAACCTAATATTTGAAAGTATTTCTTTCAAAAGTATGGACAATCAACCCTGAAAATATGAATTATATCTAGCTGTTTGACAAACCTCTACTACTTATAACTACAGAGCCACTGGGATAAGTCCCCAGCTGCCTCAAACTGAATTAAAATACTAAATCAACTACTCTAAAAAGCTGAAAAATTTCACAACTAGGTTTCCAAACTATGATGACTTACCAACTGTCGGAATATAGATGGATATGCTTAAAATCACTCACGCTGCTATAACTGAGCACTTGAACCTATATTATAAGACAATGTAGCACATAGACATATATGTGGATTAGTACTTCTGGAATGTACTGAGTATATGGGGGTGAACTTATAAGTAAAACAATATCTCAATGTTCGTATAAACTTGTAATGTAATGCATGCTAAGTATAAATGAATCACATTTGCTTGAATATCTGAAAGCAAAAAATCATGAATCATGAGTGATAAAACATACTGTATAAAACTTGTGAGTCATAACACTTATTTCAAAACATATACTTGTATTCTATTTTTAAATCATGATTCCTAAGTGTAGAAAGGACTCACTTTTGTATCTGTAAACTGAAAGCTGAAATCTAGTGGTTAATGCCTTATGAAATGCAAAATTTGAATAAAGCTGTAATACTTTACACTTAGTTTCTGAAAGCTTTTTTGTTATTCTTTACTCTTTTCTATTGGGAGGTTTTTCTAACTGATATACACTATGTGAGCTATCATAATGTCCAACATCTAGTTTCTATGTTGAAAAACCTCATGCTGAGAAGAGGTGTCATACTCTTGTTAAGGAGTATAACCTAAGCTAAGTGATCATATTTGTGACTCTCATCCATATATAAATTCGAATAATCTGATAATTTGTACCTATGTTGGCTCTTAGTTTTGAAACATATGAACATACCAACTCGATGCTAAATACTACACCCTTTAATATATATGCTCATTCTGAAGGAAATCCACTTTAAAAACTACTATAAGGGTTTGTAATGAAAACCTCTTGTGAATCTATTTACTGTAAACTATAATGAAATTGTAAAGTGGATTCCATATCTAAGCTGAGAACGAAAGATCAAATCTTTGTTCAAAATCTGAATATATCTAATCTTGGCATCCTTAAAAGCATAATCTTCTTGAAATATCAATATTCAAACCAGGTCTAGTAACCCATGAGAACATTTCATGTCAAATCGTCATAAAGTTCACGCTAAATAATGAAAATCTTGATAGTACAATTCTAAAGCTGGGAATTAATGCCATACGCATAAAAATGCGAAAGTAGACATGCAATTCAACATCTAAATCACTTGTAGGATCATAATCTTCAAATAACAATATTTGGGTATGAATCCTAATTTGAAACTCATGTAAATTAATGTTAAATTAACTTCAAAAAAACTACGTTTGGACACAAAGATGAAAGAATTATCCTTGTTGAAAACCCCGCATACCTTAATTGATGAATAATTGAAGAAGCTTGAACTTTGAGTTCTTATTCGTGCTCTTGAAAATTGATTCTTGAAGTTGTTGAATTGGGAATCTTGTATTTTGTGTAATCTTGGAAAAACAATGGTGGCATTTGGATTTCTTAAGGGTTAAGATTTGGAGTTCTAGTGTTTCTTGGAGAAAAATCTTGTGAATAATGAGCGTATTAGGCTTAAAATAGGTTTAATCTTGTGTTTTTCATGATTTGGGGGCTTGAAAATGAATAGATTGCCCTTTAAAATTTCAAGTTTAAAATTGGAATCTTGATTTTGGGCCACAGTGCGACGCGACATAATCGCGATGGCTCACGGGATAAAGTACGAGTGACATTATGCACTCCACCACGATGCGGTGTCTGTCCCATTGAGAATTATGGCGCGATATCAGCAAATCACAATGAGCTACTGGAAAGGGACGAATGTTATTTTGGGCTTCACTATGATACAGCATAATCGCGGTGTTTCACTAGGAAATGGATAATTTCAAATCCGCACTTCACCGCAATGCGATGCTATCATGATGCTCTATTACTTTTCACTAAAAAATGCCATAACCTCTCAACCTACTATCAGAATTTAGCAAAATTGGTATCGTTGGAAATATAATTTAACCATTACCATTTGGTAGGTCTAAATCTAGAAAATTCTACACATATCTAGAGTTATACATTTTTAAAGTTGACCCTTGACACTCTAGGAGCTAAACGGGACTAAGAAAAGTATAGGGTGGGGAAATTCCAAATTATTGGATCAATTTAAATTTTTTTCCTAAGATATTCTTGTTGGTTCTATTTTTGCTTGTATGGTGCAAGTGTTTTTTTTGGTAAAAGTATGTTGAGTGAGTGAACTTCTATTGTTGAAACTCCTAGGCTCTAGTTTTTTACTTTTGTTCTTGATGGCTTAAAAAATTGAATTTGTGGTATTGTCTGTTAAGAGTCTATGACGATCCTATTGAGTTGAGAATGTGCCATGTGTGTGAGAGAATTTTGTATATTTATTATTGCATGTGATGTCTAGAACTTGCATGGTGCGTACGTAGAGCGAAATAAAGAATGTGAATTTAGGAGATGATTTAGGCATTTCTTTGACAACCTTCTTTAATACCCTTGTTTTACCTACCCTTTATGTGTAATCTTATTCAGCCCCGTCAATCCTTTATCTTTTTCTTTGGTAGCCTTATATGTAGCATAATCCCTTCTTTAATTGACTGTAATATGATCCAAAAGCTCTGAAGTGCTTTAATGTAAATTTGAGTAAGTAAGGAGTTTGAGAAATAATAGGAAAAAAATGTGAAGTTGATGCCCCAACATCTAGTTATTGGCGTGTGTCAATGGTGTCGTTGAGAGTAGCAAAATTGTATGAAAAACTTCCAAATTTTATCCTAGATGTGTTACAATAAACCTGTTTTGGCCCTGGTCCTTCTTGGACATTGTGCCTCTTAACTAAGGAAAATCTCTTAAGTGGAGAGTGGCTATCATAGGGGTGCATAGCGTAATATGGGTGCAAAAAGAAGGAAAAATTAAAATAGTGGTATACTCCTACCATAATGTATATAAATGAGATGGGGTAAAAATAAAAGAGAATGGCATAGTATAAAATGGTGTAATTTAGTTGTTTAAGAGTGGTCTTAATTGTATTAAGTGATGTATTAAAGAACTTAGGAAAGATAGTCACTATTCCTGATTAAAATAGTTCCTACTCGTCCTATAGCCTACATTACAACCCAGAAAAGACCTAATTGATCCTAAGTTCATCATTCTGATATCAGTGGAGCACTAAATTGAGGGAAATCCTATGGTTCATAACGTGTAACTTGGGAATTCCTGCTGAGAGTCAACATAATTTGATTCTTATACCCATTATGTGATTAATTGCATTTATGTGAGTGATTATGGTTAACTCTCTTGTGGTAAGGGGCATATGTTTGATGTATGTGGGTGATTTGTATAATGTCCTAGATCACATAATATGCATGAGTTGTCCACATGATGAGTCAATTCTTAACGCTAGGAAGTTTTGAAGTAGTGTTCATGAGCTTTCAATTGTGTAAATAACGTGCTTAGCATAGAAACTTACATTCCATGTAGTCATTGTAGTTCTAGCTTTAGAATCATGCATCTAGTGGAAGTGTAGAGTTTCCTCAACTTATTATACAATAAGTAAAGGGTTGTTTGAGGATGAACAAGGGTTTAAGAGTAGGGTAGTGATGTTTAGTTTACTTATATACTTTAACATTACGATTCTAGCCTATTTAGCCTTATTTTTAGAGCAGTTCATGTGCTTAACATGTTAATGTTGATATAAATATATATTTGAAGGTCCAAGGACGTGATTACAAGGATTCAAAGTGTTTTATAAAAATTTTGCACTTAATTGAGTCATTTAGAGTTTAATCGAGAAAACTAGTGTTAGTACCTTGAGATAGGTTTGTGTCTAGTTGGTTTTTATAGATTCTTGTGTGTTAAATGAGTTCCTTATGGTTAGAATGTGTAATATTATATGGAACAACTTGTTTTTCATGTACAAAGATTTATTATAATGAGACAAGAGTCAACAATAAGTTTAAGCATAAAGTATTCGATACTAGTACTTTGCTTAAGTTAATGGCTTGTCATTTTTAAGGTTTCATTGTATTGAGCTCTAATCCATGGACTTTTATGTTTTCGGATGATTGTTGAGTTTATTATGGTGAAAAGGGATGTTTAACGAGCTAGGATTTATAGGGAAAACAATACCAAAAGGCATAGATAGAAGAAACAACGCTAAAACACTTAACCAAATACCATGCATGGAGGATCAGTTTTAGTGCTCCAATGCCTTAACATAATTTTAGATTCAATTATAGTGTTTGCACACATATGCCCGCGCCCCCATTTTTATTTTGGTGCAGACATGCTTGCGACGCATACTATATTTTGGTGCTCCCATGCACGTGTTACATTACTCATTTTAGAGTTAAATTGCATGTGAAATCTTCTCCTCTTCAACAAATGATTGGTTGACCATAAATTGAATGTGATATTCTACACTCCTATTTAAAGTATGATTATCTACACTATAAATAGAATACAATGTACACAGTAGAAAATGTTTGATCAATTTTGGACGTACCTGGTAACGGAGTGGACAAATCCTTGGACAAAAATTGAATGTACTGGTTTATGTAGGGGACACCTGGATCAATTTTGGACGTACCTGGAGACATCCTTGGACAAAATTTGGAGGCTGCTACAACTATTTTGTAGTTTTTTTATTCTTTCATTAGCTTTTAATTATTCATATCATGTATTCAATTATTTGGATCGTTATTATGAATATTATCGGCTAAAAACTCTCTTTTTGGGGTTAAATACAAGAACATGAGTGCTATTATTTTGAATTAAGTTGGTTTAATTTTCTTATCATTGTTGGTTGTTTTTTTTTTATCTTTGTTTTAACTATTTTAATGATTATCTACCCTTAGAATATATTCATTGTTGACCTTTTGAACTCGGGTGAGGGAATAAGGAGATAGAACATATTATGGTTGTTCGATGTTCTTTAACCCTAGGCTTTCTCCTATTGATTATCTCAAAACCTCTATTTTTATGTATAGTTTGCTTTATTTATAATTTACAATTATTCAACACTCTTCTTGGATAATTTATCTTAATTGTTAAACTAGAATTGAATAGTTATTGACACAAGTCCTTGTGGGATTGATTTTCAGCTTTCTTGAAGTCTACTATATTACATGGTATACCACATACACTTGTATGTGCGCTTGGGGGCTGTCCGAAGCTTATCTCATATGGATGAAAAAAGTGAGATTTGGTGAAGTATATTTACCATTTAGCTAATCTCAAAGTTCATCTCTTTGATTTTGATGATGGTGGTATGATTGTTCAGGAGGTGCCAAAGTCATCCCTTGGTACTGAGGTGAAGTAGAAGCAGATGTTAGAATCTATTTTGATCCAAATTAAGAAGGATGTAGGTAAGTAGAATGTGATGAGTTTCAAAATGTATGGTGATGGTATCTATAGATACAAGGTAAATTAAATGTTCCTGATGTTGATGGTTTGTGAAGGAGAATTTTGGGTTATGCTCATAAGTCGCGTTATACTATTCAACCTAGTTTAATGAAAATGTACCATGATCTTAAGGAGTTTTTTTTGGGTAGAATAACATGAAGTGAGATATGGCTAATTTTATGACTAAGTGCATCGTGTGCCAGAAAGTGAAGATGGAGCACTGGAGACCTGGTGGGTTGACTCAAGAGATTAAGTTGTTGGTGTGGAAGTGGGAGAAAAATAATATGGATTTCTTTATTGACCTTCCGCAATCTCGCTAATAATTTAATGTGATTTGACTCATCGTAGATAGAATGAAAAAATCTTCTCACTTTTTGCTAGCGAAGACAACTTTCTGTTTTGAGGATTAAGCCAAGTTGTTAATTACGGAGATTGTGAAGTTGCATGGTACTTCAATTTCCATCTTATGTGATCGGGGTTCTCAGTTGTCATCTCACTTTTGGAGGTCATTTCAGCAAGGATGGGGACTAAGGTGACTTAGTACCTCTTCCCACCCACAGACAGATGGGCAAGCAGAAAGGAAAATACCAACCTTAGAACATATGCTTCGAGATTGTGTTTTTTATTTTGGTGGTAGTTGGGCTGACCACTTGCCTCTTATAGAATTTACGTACAAGTACAACAACAGTAATCACTCTAGTATTTGTATGGCTTTATTGGAGGCCTGATATGGTAGGAGGTCCAGGTCTCCTTTTAGGTGGTTTGAAGTTAGTAAGAATAAGTTTTTTGGCCCTAATTTTGTTAACCTAATCCATGGTGAATGTGAAGTGATTCAAGATAGAATCAAGACCGCCCAAAAATGCCAGAAGTCCTATGCAGATATGAGGCAAAGGGAGTTGGAGTTCAGTGTTAGTGATTACGTTTTCTTAAAGGTGTCCCCCATGAAGAGAGTGATGCAGTTTTGTAAGAAGGGGAAGCTCAGTCCCTATTATGTCTATTTGTACTTTGTTTTGAAGAGGGTTGGTAATGTTGCATATGAATTTGAATTGCCTTCTAGCACGAGCTCCATTAATCTCGTGTTTTAGTTTTGATGTTGAAAAAGTGTGTGTATGATACTTTGATAGTTGTTCCTTTGGAAAAGGTAGGTATTTCGTATTCCTTATCTTATGAGGAAGTCCCGATTAAGCTTTTGGATCGGCAAGTCCATCAGTTGCTGACTAAGGATGTGGCTTCGATAAAGGTTCTTTAGAGGAACCAAAAGGTTGAGGAAACCACGTGGGAAGCTGATGAGGATATAAAGTCCAAGTATCCATTATTTTTCCCTATTCTAGATAATCGTGCTTGAGGTATGTGTATTCCTTAACACCTTTGTTTTCTATCTTTATTAAAGGTAACTTTGATTGTATGTGAAGTCAAATCATGCTAATAAATACCTTGTCCTATCATTCGAGGACAAATGATATCGGCGGGATGGGTAGTATGTAATGCCCAACATTTTTTGGTCAATGAATAATTTTGGAAAGTTTATCCTCACTTTCTAGACTATGACCAACCCTTACAAGTCGTAGAGAGTCTTGCTAAGGACCCAATCATAACCAAATCAGTAAGTATGTGTAAAAGTTTTGATCTGAGTACGAGTGGCTCACTAAGAGTCTTAAGGACCTGTTATGACTCATTGGGTGCTAATTGTAGGGTGACCAGTGTTTGCCCAATTATGTTTTGTATTGACTACAACTCGACCCTACAATTCGTAGGGTGCCATTATGAATGGTACTAGTTGAATTTGTAGGTCAATAGTGTGTACATTTCCTAGGAATTTTCTTGGTTATGGCTCAAGGTGATAAGTCGTGATGAGTCTATATGAGTTATTATATGCATTGGATTTGAATGATTTGAAAATGTGTATCATAACATTATGTTATCTTATCCCTAAGTTTCATGCTAGTGTTCATCACACTAACCGTCTCTGTGCGTTGTATCCCAATGCGATGCAGGATCCAAAGGCAAGTGTACTTTTCCTACATAGAGTTAAGGGGATCATCTTGGTTTGTCGGTTCTTTATGGTGAAGTGGTGAGCTTTCATTCTTTGGAACGCTTAGTCATTTCATCTATTTCCACTCTTACAATTGATTTGAGATTTTTCTTTATCATTAACATTGTCATTGTCATCAGTCAGAGTCGGGGACTTTTTTCGACCAAGACTTGTTTGGGTTCTTTATTTAGAAGTGTTTGTTTGGATGACTGTGGATATTGGGTGATATTGGTCGGTTGTGTGGCTAGTCACCTGCCATCAGTTATAAGCTTATTTTGAATTTCCTTATGTTTGTTGCATGCAATTTTGTTATTTTTTTTTGAATTCATCCAATCTTAGGGGATTTTGTGTTTGATTTGGTTATTTGCAAGGGGTTATCTTTGGTCCACGTAGTACTTGAGATAACCGTCATGGCCAGACCCTTGTTTGGGTCGTTACATAATAGAACACCGAGTTGCTCAAGCGATACGTCCTTCCTCAACATATGCTACGTAAGTATCACTGGCGTCACTTAAGTAGCTCTTATGTACGCAACCAAAACCTCGCTTAAGTGATATAAGTGGCTAATTCCAAGTCTATTAAGCGACCAACTAATATCGTACGCGATGAACTAGAACCAAGTATGTATTAGAATTTTATCTAAGTCTCCACTAACCCCTCGGTATTCATCTAGAATCCTATATACAGAAAAGGACTATACTACCCTATCAAAGTTAATGTTCTAAACTTAATGGGGTAGTCAAATTTTATATCTGAGGTTTTTTAGACGAAAAGTGGGTCCCACACCCATATGCCATTTTTTTCAACTCTGCCAAAAACACAAAATGAGTCTGGCAGACTCGAGACCCAAACCAGGAGTTCACCAGCCCAAAATCAATGATCTGGAGTTGTTAGAACTGTCTGAATTGCAATACAAGGTTCTTTGGTTGATCTTTTTTCTAATAGCTAATTTAAACATTCGAAGGCATCAAAATAGAGTATTGGCACTAAAAATCAAACCGACTTCTTGCTAATTGAATTGTTAGTTCCACGAAGTCATAAATGACTTGGTGCAGCTATAGGAAAGCTCTAAATGTAAAAAATAAGTGAAAATACCAAAAATGACTTGAATGGTCATTACAATATCCACTGCTAAAAGAACTTTCCTCCGTAAAAGTAAAGAAGTAGGATGTACCTGAAGAGTCAAAGAGGTAAGGATACTATTACTCTTGATATCCAATGTAACTTTCTCTACTAAGCGGTGCCTCCACTAGACCTTAAATACTAGAATCTCCCCTGGGTGCAACCGCTAGACATCACTAGCTAATATGAGCACCAGTTTCTCAACGAAGGTCAACTGCTCATCCAACTGAACTGAGTCCCATCTAAGAATATGAGAAAGTGTTAGGAATGTATCACCGCAACATCAAAACATGAACAATTAGATGGAAAGCAGCAAAATCTAGGGTTAATAATAACTGATAAGCCACCTAACTAACTGTGTAATGAATCTCAAAGTGTATAGTTTATCTAGGGCTAATCTTCCCTTTCCTTCCAACACTCATCATACATTTCATAAGAGATACTTAGAGAAATATTCGGAAACCAAATCCTAATCTCAAGGCACAAAGTCTATGATCTGTATAAGACTTCTGCCTACTCTGAGCTGCCATCAACCTATTCTAAATCACCCTTACTTTATCCAACGACTCCTGAAGTAGGTTAGTACAATAAGGTCTAATTTTTTAAGCCTCTAACTAACAAATTAGAGATTGACAGTAGCATAAAAACCTTCAAAAAGCATCATCTCAAGACATAAATTGTACCTGTTACTTTACATACTTATGCGAAGGCTAAGTGTTGCTCCCACCGACCTCTAAAAATTATAAGCATATTCTTGAGAACCTGAATAGTACGCTCTAACTACCCATTGGTATGAGGATGGATGGTTCTACTAAGATCTACGTCAGTACCCAACTCCTCCTACAAAGCTCTCAAAATATAGAAGTAAACACTAAATCTAATCTAAAAATACAGCTTTAGGAACACCATGCAAATGGATTATCTCACTAACAAAGATACGAGCCACTCTCTAGGTAGTGAAGGACATTCGAATAAGAATAATATGTGCCAATTTGGTCAATCAATCCAAAATGACCCAAACACTATCGAAACCATGTGTAGTATGAGGCAAACTACTAATAAAGTCCATAGTAATATGCTCTCATTTCCACTCGGGAATGGGCAACCTCTGAATTTGGCCACTAGGGTACTGATAATGATCCCTCACTACTAACAACATAGGCAACAAGCTACAAAGTCCGCAAAATCTCTCTTCATACAACTCCAACCAATAATGCTACCTAAAATCACTATACATCTTAGTTGTGCTAGGGTGAATAAAATATCTAGAGTAATCAGCCTCATGCAAAACTGAATTATTCAAGTCATCAATCATCTAAACATAATGTGACTATCAGATCTTAAAACATCCTGAAAATCTGTGGTATCCTTCTTGGATGCACCACTCAAAACCTAATCATAGATGATGCAAAGTCTTTTATCCTCAAACTGATGACCCCAAATTTTCTCAAACAGTAGCGACCTTGCCTAAACACTAGAAAGAATCCTACTAGGCTCTGAAAAATCAACTTTCACCATAAAAGTAGCTAAGGACTAAATGTCCTATGCCAATGGGTTCTAAGAAACTCAAATACAATCCAAGATACCAAATCTCATTGTCTTTGGCTCAAGGAGTTCACTACCATATTCGCATTGCCTAGATGATACAATTTAGAGATGTCATAATCCTAAAGCAACTCCATCCATCTACACTTTCTAAAATTAAGCTCTTTTTGGATCATAAGGTGTTGAAGACTGTTGATCTATGAAGATCTCAAAGTTCACAATAAAGATAATTTCTCCAAATATTAAGTGCGAAAACCTCAACCACCAACTCAATATCATGAGTAGGATATCTGCACTCATGTAACTTCAGCTAGTTCAATGCATAAACAATAACTCGACCCTTCTCCACCAATACACAACCCAAACAAAGACCACAAGCATCACAATAAATAATATATCCCTCATACTCTAAAGAAAGAGCAAAAATAGGTGCTAACGTAAGAAATCCCTTAAGCTTTCTGAAGATAGACACACATATCGAACCATTAAAAAGGAATCACCTTATTAATAAATCAAGTCATCAATGCAGCAATGGAGTTGCAAATCTCTATGAACCATCAATAGTAATTGGACAAACCAATGAAACTACAAGCCTCAATTGGAGAAGTAGGCCTAGCAAATCACAAATAGCCTCGAGCTTCATTGGGTCTACAATAATCCAATCCATAGACACCATATGACAAAGAAATGATGCTGACTCAAGCCAAACTCCCATTTAGAGAATTTGGCAAAAAACGTATAATCTCTTAAAGTATGAGCACAATCCTCAAGTGATGCATATGTTCCTCCCAACTCATCAAATATATAAAGTTGTCATCGATGAGAACAATCACAAAGAAGTCCAAAAAAGGTCTGAACATATAGTTAATCAAATCCGCAAATGTGGATGGGCATTGGTCAACCTAAAAGACATTACTAGGAACTCATAATGACCATAATGGGTCCAAAAGGTTGTCTTTGGGCTATCCTCAGCTCGAGTCCTCAACTAATGGTAGCCAAACCTCAAATCAATCTTTGAGAACATCGCTACTACCTGAAGCTAGTCAAACAAATCATCAATGTGAGGCATACGATACAAGTACTTTACCATCACCTTTTTAGGATACCAATAATCACTACACACATGCATGGAGCCATTCTTCTTATTCACAAACAACACAGAAGCTCCTAATGGAGAGAAACTTGATCTACTAAAACCCTTAATAAGAAGATCTTAAAGTTTAGAATTAGGCTCCTTAAGCTGGGAATAAGCCATATTGTAACTTTTCTTAGAAATTGCTCGAGTGCCCGACTCAAGATTAATAAAAAAATAATATCATACTCGAGAAGAAGACTAGTTAGATGGGTAGGGAAAACATTAGAAAACTCACAAACTATAGGAACAAAGTCATCCTATGAACTCTCCACACTAACATCACAAATAGAAGCGAGATAATACTTGCAACCCCTCGAAATATGCCTTCTAGCACAAACATAATAAATAATCCCCGTTGGTTCATGACTAATCGCTCCAATCAACAAAAATTAGGGATATATATGGAATGGAAATGGTAACAGTCTTTGCAAAATAATATAGGATTGCATGATAGTGGGATAACCAGTCCATGCCAAAAATCACATCAAAATCCACCATATCTAACACAATAAGATCAGCTTGGGTATCAACAACTTGGTCAATCACAATACATAATCAATAAACCCGATCCTCTTCTAAGGAATCACCCACAAGAGTAGATACACATAATGGCATAACTAATTAATCCAAAGCTAACATTAAGTGCTAGGCATAATAAGTAGACAGATAAGAATAATCTGGATCCTGAATCTAATAAAGTAAACGTTAATAGATAGCACGCCAAGATCATACCTATGATACCATTATCAAAAGACTCAACCTAGGTTCTAGTAGGTATGGCATACAACTGACCATTCGTACCACCTTGTTGGTCTCCTAACTGATCTCCTATCCTACCTTGATGAGAACTTCCATGAACACCCTAAGGACCACCCTTGTAGCCCTACATACCACTTCTAGTTGGGGGTAGAACTGCTTTAATTGGTGCAACACTCTCAACTGAAGGAACCATCGCTTCATAGCCGAGGCACTCACTAAGGAAATAACCAAAATCTCTAAAACCGTAACATGTCATAGGCATTGTACTAAAACTAAAAGATTTAACTGACCCAGAATAACCAACATGACTAAAATAACTAGAAGACAAACCTCTCTAAGACTTACCACTACCCTAGATAGGAAGATCACTGAAATTATACTATCCGTATAGGTAATCTGAAGTACTACCTTAATAGGACTTCTAGATTAACTCTAATACTGATGCGGCTAACCTGAAGGGTACTTACCATGAAAAGCACTATTTCTAAATCATGAGCCACTATGTCTCTAACTAAAAGCTCCTTAATGTAATGACCCATTATCATGGCCCCCTTGGGACTCATAATGCATCTCCTACTCAAGCTAAGCATGATTAAAAACCTCAGCAACTATATAAGAAAATTGTATCTTAGATCTCAAGGGAATAAGCTAATTTTTTGGAAAATAGCCAATACACAAGAAATTAACATTTAAAGGCTTGTAATAATAATTATAATACAATCACAATAGTCTAATAGCTATACAAAATATTAGCAAACATCCCAAAATAAATTAATGAAGGTTTATAGCTGCTACAAATAAAACATAAGTACTAAAACTCTGAATGCAATCCATCTCGAAAAATGAAAGACTAGATATGGATAATAGAAGGAAAAAGGGCAACTACGACTCTAAGAGCTTACCCAATCTCAAAAATCAACCCAACACAAGCATTATATCACTAATGATATCTAGTACTCGAATCTGCGCCAAAAATTTATAGAAGTGTGTATGTGTACAAAAACCATGGGTACTTAGTAGGCATCATTAGTAGACTAAGCTAAATCATGATATAAGTACGATAAGATACAAGATAAAGTAAGCTAAGTAAATGAAAAAGGGAAAACCCAAAAGTTAGGTTAGAAAATATTTATCATAAGTAAATAAATAAATATGGAAAAGAATAGTAAAGGTCACACAATCATATCCACTAAACTGGCCCCATAAGCCAATAAGTTTGAAAAAGTAAATAAGCTAGTGTGGTCCCCTATAAGCCTGAATGATATAATCAAAGTAAAATAATTGAATGATGATTTGTAACTCTATCAAATATCAACTATAACCATCAAACCATCCATACTTTATTATATTATGCTTAACTCTCTGTGATAAACTTAAACCGAAACTTATATCATCATCATATGATATCTAATAGTATCAACGCTATGACATTATTTTCTAGACTCAAACCAGAACTTTAATTATTAATATCATCATCCATTATTGGACTTGAACTGCAACTTATATTCATAAATATTATCATTAATTCTCATATAATATTCATAGTCCATATCCATAAGCAATACCAATAAACCATGAAAGTAAACTATATCACTAAGCCATCAAATTTTACCCAAAATAAGCATAAACTCCCAAGTACCTAACTAACAAAATAATTACGTAATTGATCTCCTAAAAGTCCCATAGTAAATGAGGGTTCAACATGTTTATTTAAGTCTACAAGACTAATACAAGGCTTGTCCTGAGGTTGGCAGGAAGGGCCAACTTCTAATCACCAAAATCAATTTTTTGGCAAATTCTACCCCGAACTAGGCTAAGGAATCTAAATTAAATTATAGATGTTAAATAAGCCTTAATTATCCCTAGGATAGAAAATCTTCATTAAACATTAATAACTAAGTCCATTTCCACCTAAAACGTGAGCAACTAGGTCAATGTCGCCTAAATTACAATTCCAATATGGCCTTAACAATAAAAAAAATAAGACTAATTATACCATTCATTCTTCCAACACCTAAATACCAAAACAAATCTAGCATCATATCATAGTTATACTATGAATTAACTCAATCTACAGATAAGGTAAACCTAGAGAACATGGATGCCGAAGAAAAGCTTGAAGAATTTTCTAAAACAATGATTTCCTTTTCTAAAACTTCTGCAAGATGCCACATATCAAAATCACAATATACTTGTCATTACAATAATAATGATACATATATTGCACTATTATGCTTTGCTTCCAAAATTAGGTAAAATCACATGTAATGCCTATTTTTGAAATTTCACATTCAAAATTAAGACAACGTCATCATGAAATATTTACCCTAAAAAATGGGTGAATTTCGACCTCTAATGGTGCTAGAATTATGTCACCAAGCTTTTACAGATTTTAGAAAAATATGGAGATTTAAACCAAGAACTTGATGGAAGCTTATCACAAATTCAAAGAAAAAATGCTTAAATTAACTTCATCAATTCTCTAAAACAAACAAAAATGATTCACCCAAACTTTTCCACTTTTTACGGTTCAATATCCTTTATAATAGATGAAAAATGGGGAAATTGGGTTAAGTTGGTTTTTATACCCTTCCCGGGTGTATGGGTGTCTCTTATGCGATACTTGCTGCCTCAGACTATGTTGCGTAGGAGATATGTGTTGCTTAAGCATTCATGCATATGTAATTAAAGCCTCGCTTAAGTGATATGAGTGTCCTATTTTAGGTCTCTTAAGCAACTGACTGGTCACAAACGCGATGCACCAACAACAGCTGAGACTTGAAATTTTTTCCAAGTCTTCACTAACACCTCAAGACTCATCTAGAATCCTATACACTAAAATAAACTATGCGACCATATCAAATTCGACATTATGGACTCATGGTGTATTAAAAATTTCCATATGAGATCGTTTTGATGAAAAGTGGGTCCAACACCAAAGTGCCATTTTTCTTAACTTTCAGCCAATAGCCCTAAATGAGTCCAATAGCCTCAGGACTTTAATCAGGGATCCATCTAGACTAAAATCGATGTGCTAGAGTTGTTGTAAATATCATATTTAGCATATGAGGTCATTTGTCTGAAGTTTTTGTTTGGTGGCTAATTTGAACGTGCGAAGATTTCAAAAAAGGGAATTGTCTCTAAAAACCAAATGAGCTACCCTGTAATCGAGCTGTCAGTTGTATTAGGTAATAAATAACATGGGTATCAATAGGAAAGCTATAAATTAAAATTAGCAAAAGTACAAAAAATGACCTAGAGGGTTATTACCTATACTAATAACAAAACCAAAAGATGTTAATCGAACAAAGCTAGTCTAACATCTCAAAGGTCATAAGTGATATGCAAGTTATCTCAAGAATAATCAAGGTAACCAAAGTTTATAGTAATAAATTGACATTCATGGAATCACGTTGACCTCTCCATAAATGTCGAGCAATAAATTTTAACTGAAAAGTAGTGCAATCCACACCACGAGTCTCAGCTAGGCTAAAATTACAAAGCCTATCTTCAGAAGAAAACAACAATTACATACATCTTAGCTCGGTGAACCAAAAAAACTAGGTGGAGCTATTCGTAAGAATCTACAAAACATCTTCTAGTCCTCAACAAACATGGCAGGCTGGGAAACTATTGGCTGAGAAACTATCGCCTGGGTAATTTCTTTTTATTAGAGGGACCTCAACTTTGAACGATGCAGCTACATGTTATGCCCCTACCTCAAAACCACTCTAATATTGTACTAAACACCATCAGATGGTGAACCACCAACCAATACCAAAGGCTATGCCAAAGCATTCCTAAGCAGTAAATAGGAAATCATCCTTTGTTGAGCCTGGGCTAGTCTTTGGCCTACTACTAGCTAAGGCAGAAGAATTTCTAGCTTAGGGGTAGGAATAGGGTCTAGTGAAGGCCTCCTCTACTTAACCTATCTAGGGATACATTCCTAGGATAGACATGACCTCTAAGTCATCCACGAATAGTGATAGAATTCCATGGCTCGGTCTCAGGGCACTCAAGTCGCATAGCAGTAGCACTTTTCTTGGAGAACTGCGTAAGAGAGAAAACAAAAGAATCCTTTGTAAACCAACTCAAACTCATATCTCAAAATGAGTAAACAAAGTGAAGAACTTTGAAGAATGTCCTATAGCCTACTAAAGATATGAAATAGAATCGTTCTGATCTGTGGGACTTAACTAGACACCTACTCTTGTCCAAAAAATACTGGTGAAACCTAGGCTTTGATATAAATTTTTCATGAACCAATTTATAAATCATGAAGGCAGCTACTTTACCTCAGCAGTATATAAGCAAATTGTAGCTTAGAGCTCTAGTCAATGGGATATTTTGGTAAAAAAAGGCCTACACACCTAAAATTTACATTCAAAGGCTTGTAATAACATTAGGACAGTAATAATAGTTGAATAGATTTACAAAAGATTAACAAACATCCCTAGACCTAGTAATATTAGCTTTGAGAGGCAACAAATAAAATATAATTATAGAAAATGTCAATACAATCCATCTCAAAAAATTAAAGACTAGATATGGATAATAGAAAGAAAAAGGGAAACTCCAACTTCAAGAGCTCACCCAATCTCAAAATTCAACCAAGCATAAGCATCACATCAACAATGACAAATTGTACTCAAATCTGCACCAAGAAGGTACAGAACTGTTGTATGAGTACAAAACCAAGGGTACTCAGAAGGCATCATTGGTGTACCTAGATAATTCATGATACAAGTATGATAATATCGAAGATAAAATAAGCTAAGTCACTGAAAAAGGGCAAACCTTGAAGTAAGCTCCAATGTTTTTGTCCATAAGTAGATTAGTAAACATGGAAAAATCGAGTAAATATCACACAATAATATATACTAAACTATCCCTATTAGTTAATAAGTGCGGAAAAGTAAATAAGCTAGTGCGGTTCCCTATAATCCCAGAGGGTATAATCAAAGAAAAATAATTGACTGAAGATTTGTAACTCTACCAAATATCAGCTATAACTATCAATACACATATATTGTATTATATTATACCCATCTCTTAATGAAGGACTTGAACTAGAACTCATATCATCATCATATCATGCCCAATAAATCAACAGTATAACATCATTTTCCAGACTCGAACCAAAACACAAAGTATTAATATCATCATCCATTGTCGGACTTGAACCACAACTCATATTAATAAATATTATCATTTATTTTTAGAGTTAAAATGGAACTCACATAAATAAACCATATCAATAATCTATATCCGTAAGCAATATCAATAAACAGTGAAAGTAAACTATATCAATAAACCATCGAACTTTACCCTAAATTAGCACCAACTCACAATTACCAAAATAACATAATAATTGCATATTTAATGTCCTAAAATTACCAAAGAAAGCAATGGGTCAACATGTTTATATAAGTTTACAAGGCTAACAGAAATCTTGGTCTAAGGAGGGCCGAAACGAACCACTTCTAATTACTGAAATCTAATTTTTGGAAAATTCTATCCTGAACTAGGATAAGATATATAGATTCATTTCTATTTATTAAACAACCCATAATTATCCGTACGATAGAAATTCTTCCTAACATGAGCAACTAAAACCATTTCCACCTAAAACTTGAGCAACTAGGTCAATCTCACCTAAGTTACAATTCTAAGAAGGACTATAAAGTAAAATAAGACTAATCATACCAATAATGATTCCAACACCTAAATACCACAACAAAACTAGTACAATATCATAATTATACTACAAATTAACTCAAACTATAGATAAGATAAAGCTAGTCAATCTAGACGCCGAAGAAAAGCCTGAAGAATTTGCTAAACCAATAATTTTCTTTTTCAAAAATCTTACACTAGATTCCACACTATCAAAATACCAATCTACTCATCATTATGAAAACAATACACCCATATTTTACTATTTTTCTTCGATTGGAAAATTACATAGCAATCACATATGGGTTCATTTATGGAATAGCAGTTTTAAAATCAAGACAATATCCCACTAAGCTCAATGAATATTTCCCCTAAAAAATGGGAGTATTCCTTGATCTAGCGATCCAACAATCAAGTCACCAAGATTTTACAAATTTTATAAAAAGATAGAGAATTAAACTAAGAAATTTATTCAAGCTTATCACAAATTATAATAAAACAATGCTTAAATTAACTTCACCAAAGCTCTAAAACCAACCACAAATTTTTAGGTTCAATATGCTTGATAATAGATGTTAAATGGGGAAAATAAGGCTAAGTTAGTTTTTTATAACATTCCCAAGTATACGGATGTCGCTTAAGAAAACCCCGAGTCACTTAAACGATACTTGCTGCCTCAAACTATATCGTGTAGGCGATGTTGGTGTTGCTTAAATAAGTAACTATTCACATACGCGACACACCAACAACAACTGATACTTTGATTTTATTCCAAGTCTCCAGTACCTCAAGATTCATTCGGTATCTCGTATATGCCAATGGACTATTCTACCCTATCAAATTAAACATTTTGGAATCATCAAAAAGTCAAAATTTTATTATGAGGTCATTTCAATGAAAAGTGGGTCCCATACCTATGTTCCATTTTTTTAAACTTATGGCCAATAGCCCTAAATTAGTCTGAAAGCCTTAACACATGAACCAAGGGTCCACCTAGACTAGAATAGATGTTCCACAACTTTTGGAATTGTCAAAACTTCCATATGAGGTTGATTCGCTGAAGTTATTGCTCGGTGTCTAATCTGAACGAGCAAAGGCTTTAAAATTGTAAATTGGCTCTAAAAAAAACAAATGAACTACATAATAATCAACTGTCTATTCCATAAAGTCATAAATGACTTGGGGTAGCTATAGGAAAGCTTTAAGTGGAAAAAATTATCAAAAATACTGAAAATGATCTACAGAGTCATTATAACTATATCAATAAAAAAACCCAAAGATGCTACTTGGATAGAGCTAGTCTAATATCTCAAGGGTCATAAGTGATATGGAAGTTTTTCTAGCATACTTAAGGTACCCAAAGTGAATAATCATAAAATAACCTAACAATACTAAATCTTCCTATAGTAAGGAGTAAAAGGACTCAGAACCGTACCTACAATCTTTGTTACTAATCCATAACTAGTCCACCATGAATCATATAATAATATCCAAACAAAAATAATCCAACCAGCTACCCCAACAAACAGTAACCTAACTGCGCCCCTATAATCCCAAAGGTACATATAAAGACTCAATAAACAACAACTATAACCTGTACCTACATAATCCCATATAATATCTATAGATATAGGTACAAGATGAATTATGTACCATATGTCATGACCCAAATTAGGTCCTAGCTGTGATGGGCACCACCAATCCACTGTGGATTGGAGGCGACCCCTGAACCTAACCAAACACCACACACCGCCCAACAATCTAAATTTCGAACATATAACATGTTGACACATGATTAGTAGAAATAATAAAAGATATATCTATAATCTATAGCCGATAACTGATTAAACATATCCAACAAACATATCCCACATCCACTAATGAGTAGTGAATTTACCACTCATTTGCACTTGATATTTGTACATATTGTCATGTTTTGAATGAATGAATGAATGAATGAGATCTATGTATGCTTAAATGCACTAATATCCATATTTTTCAAGAATATAGGATTATATGATGGAATGAGATGGACTTAAGCTAAAGAGGATCAAAGAAAGAGAAAGAAAGTAAAACTTGAATACCTAGATATTAAATAGGCTTCAGTTACTACCATTGTGGCTAGTAAAGAAGGTCAACAATCGTGATTGCATTGTTCTACATGCGGTTGAAGTAGCTACAATCATGGCTAATCTGGTGTGATCGCGGTCATGAAGGAATTAGCTCAGGGAAAGTTTCATAATTTTTAACAGTCAACCCCAAATCCTGTAAAATTTTAAAACTCATTCTAATATTGTGAATTCTAGAGACTAGAAATAATTTGAAATTGTATCCCTAAATTGGGCTAGAATTGTAAATTTGATTTGGAGATTTTGATTTTGGTATTTATAAAGAATCGATGCCTTGAACAATCCATTTGTTCTATGTTTCTTTCTTTTCTTAATGAGTAGCTAAATCTTGTATTCTTGGGATTATGTTGATAGACTGTGCAAATTTGTTGGGGTTTGTGATGTATTTCTGTCTATACTAGTTAGATTAGAATGTGTTCCAGTATTGCTTAATTAAATCGATTGGGATTTATGGGTGAAAGCCCCAAATACCCACATGGATTTGTAGGTGAAAACCCCATGATATTGAAAGCCTAAACAATCCTTGAAAGAGGGGTTTGGGTGAACCTTAGTAACCCTCATCATCCTTGAAAAAGGGATATGGGAACCAAGGCAATAATATATTTTCATTATGTTTAGTTTACTCATTTTCACTATATTAGACATAAAGGGTGATTTTGTAGTTGAATTTATCTTGGATATCATCCTAAAAATAGGGATACACAATATTAAGGTAATGGGTGAATATGATTGATACACTTGTTAGGTACCCGAAAGGGTCAACAAGTGAAATAATTGAGGTTTTATTGAGAAATTACACTCAAGGGTCCTTGACCTAGCAAACCATATTAGTATCTTACTACAATGTGCACCAAGTATCACACACCCACACATAAGTTTCCCTTAGGTAGACATAATCCAAAGATTTCCCAAATATCAATGTTAAATTATAATTTGTTGCTTAGTTTGTGAGATAAAGTTAGTAGTGACATACATCCTCCCTTAACCGAAACTCTTTATTTTTATTATGTCATTTTCATAACTAACTCTTCGTGTATTATGTTAGTAGGATTAATTACCCACAAGATTAGAACAATATCTTTCACTCCATATGGATTCAACCACAACGCGAGTTGGGATATTGACAACTATGGTCCTGTACCACTTTAAATGGTAGACGTAAGAATTATCAAAATAGTGCCGTTGCTGGGGAGTGAAATTTAATTTTCATTTTGTGCAGTATTGGTTATTACTTAGAGTATACCCATAGTTGTGTTTCTTTAGTTTGGTTTCTATTTTTGTCACTTTATAGTCTATCTACGTAGCATACACAGAACCATGAGTGGAGGTTCTAGTCAAGCTAGGTCTTTTACATCCGTCTTGATGATGCAGGTCAACTCAATGACGTTCATCATTCAAGATCCTTCCGAATAAAACCTACTCCTAGGAATAGTATCTTTCATGTCACAAGAATCATGTTGCACATGTTGCAAATGAAGTTACTTTTTGGGGATAAAGATTATGAGAACCCTAACCTTTATTTGAAAATTTTTGTACAGGTTTGTGCACCCTTTGATATTGCAAAAATAACCCAAGAGTCCATTCATCTTTGCCCCTTCCCATTTTATCTAACAGAAGAGGCGGTATTATGGCTTTGACCTCTTCCAATTGTATCTATGACTTTATAGGATGAACTCACCATGACCTTTATTGAATAGTGATTCTTATCATCTAAAATGTTTAAATTGAGGGATGAGGTCATAAAATTTAGGCAATTGAATGGAGAGACTTTGTATGAAATATGGGAAAGATTTAATGGAAAACTAATGCAATGTCCAAACTATGAACACCTGTAGAAGATACATCTCCAAATCTTCTACCGTGCTCTTGATCCACTCAAAAAAAAATATTGTGGACAATGCGATAGGGATGTATCTTGTAAAGTTACATTATCATGTAGAAATGAATTTTCTTGAAGAGGTTACAAAGAAACATTTGGGATGGCATACCCGAGATGTTGAGGTCCCTAAGAGTTCTCCCACTACATCCTTGATTTATAAGGAACAAAGGAAATGAGATAAAGAAAGAGAGGAGAACGTGGCGAAGATGATGACACAACTAAAGATTTTGACAAAACATATGATTGGTGCACCCGCAAAAGCGGAGAATATCGGGGTATCAATAATCTATGAAGATGATGTATAGGATAAAAATCCAGATGAGGTGATTCGATACTTGGATAGACCATGAACATGATCATGATTGGAGGGATATAGATTGTTACTATGAGTGCTATGTGCCTTTTGATGATCGGTAAAAGAACAAAGAGCTGAGTTCTATTGACTTCGACCAGTACAAGTCCAAAGGTGTTTTAGCAAAGATCTTGATGAGAGTGAAAGGATAAGATAAAATGTTTCCTGAAATTAAAAGTGATTTTTTCCAACTTAGTTTAACCATGGTGTCGCACTCCGCCTCCATTAAGCAATTCTAAACTCAAATAGAGAAAATTTCCACCCAATTTAATGTTAGGCCGAAGGGTAGTTTTTCTAGTGACACTATTGTGAACCTTAAGAATGAAGCTCAAGTTTTTCCAATAGTCACTAGGAGTTGTAAAACCCTTGGTGATCACTTCAAGGAAAAGTTGTGTCATAAGATGCCTAAGGATAATTCAAAAGAAGCACCGCCAAAATCTTAAAAGAAAGATAATGAAAAAGAACTGGTGAAAGTTAACGAAAAGGTGGTGGAAAATGAGAAACCACAAAGTTATGTGATTCCTATAATACAAGTCCCTCCCCCATTTCCTGAAAGGCTTCAACGAAAAGAAAAAGGTGATAAGCTTAAGAAATTCATGGCCAAGCTTAGCAACCTCTCTATCAATATCCCATTGCTCGATGCAATCCCAAAAATCTTGGGATATGCTAAGCTCATGAAGAAGTTAATGTTAAGGAAAAAGATCATCAAAGGTGACACAATTGAAGTCACTTATGGTTGTAGTGCTATCTTTAGTAGCCAAATTGCAGAAAATAAAGAAGACCTAGAGCTTTTACCATTTCTTACACCAACAAAATACATATGTTTGCGAATGCTCTATGTGATCTCAGTGCAAGTATAAACCTCATGCCTTTTTCTATCTATAAAAATCTTGGATTGGATTCTCCAACTCCACCATCTATGAGATTAGTAATAGAGGAAGGGTCTATCAAGTGATCGGTTAGGATTATGTTTGATGTTCTAGTCAAAGTTGACAAATTTATACTTCTGGCAGACTTTATTGTTTTGCATTGCGAAATGGACCAAGAAGTTCACATCATTCTTGGTCGACCTTTTGTAGCAACCAGAAGGGCCATTGTTTACTTAGAGTTGGGTGAAATGAGGTTTATAGTTCATGATAACAAGGTTTCTATTTAAGTATGCAAACCAAAGAAGTAACCTATGGAAATTCAAGTGATATCAGTGATTGACATTGAAATCGAAGAAGTGAAAAGGGGGCCCTTGTGGACCCAACTTGAGAATAGAGGAAGACGTCGTGCCATGACTTAAACTAAGGCACTATTTTTGAGGCAACCCATAAATTCCACAAGAGTTGGTCGTATTCTTTACTTTTGCTTTTGTATAGTAGATTTTAGTTTTGTCAAATAAATAACCCATGCATTTATGGTTTTATAGATTAGTTCTATAAGTTGATTTGGAAAGTGTGAAAATTTTGCATGATGAACTGAACAGGGAAAAATCTATGAAATTGTGAAATAAGTTGAATAGGGGAAAATAGGGGAGCAAAAATACCATCAGTTACGATGATCGCGGGACATTAGCTATGATCGTGGATCCTCTCGTGTCTGCAATTGCAGAACCTTGATTGCGATTACAGTTACATCAATTTTATAAACACACAAACACCACTTCATCTTAACCCTCCCTTCTAACTCTTCTTTGTAATTGGACCCAACTCTAGAAAAATTGTTAGCACTCTAACAACATCTTTGCATTCCACTTTCATTATTTATCCATTAGGTTCCTTGAACTTTCACCTTAATTAAGGGAAAAAGGCCTTAGAATGCATGTTATAGGAAAGGCCTAAACTTATGCTTATCATGTTTTAATACTTCATACATTAGACTTGTGTTGTACTTAACTGCTAGAATACAGTGCGCACATGCGTGGGGAAGTCTTGAGTACCCTAATGATGTGTGAAAGTGAGTCACATGAAGAGTGTACACCAAGTTCTCGATAGATTGCCCGAATGAGTTTTCATAAATGGGTTTTGTAATTTAGGGGCATAATCGAATATGTAGAAGTTTTGTTCAATGTGAATACTGCAAATCCTTGTTGTAGAACATGTTTTAAACTTCAAACTTAAATTCTTGGACATTGAAAACCTTGGGTCAAAACTTGTCTCAGATCCTGCAATCATGCCATCGGGATAGCGATCACGGCTCAATATCCCACATTTACGATTACTGAGGCTGATTTGTTGCCTGTACCAAAAATCCTGCACTTAAAATTTTTGTCCAAATACCACCAAACAACTTTCTAATGAGATTTAGTGGACAATATAGCATAGTTTATAAATAAAAAAATCAATGATTTTTGTGTTGTGTTGGATGTTATTTATTAAGATAATCTTATGGACAAATATGACCACATCAGAGTCATGGCATCTGAGTGCCATACTCACTACTGTGGTGATCTTTCGGGGACAAAGCTGCTCCAAGAGAGAGGTATATGTTTGGATAATATATTGGAAAAGTTTTGAGCATTTTCTGACAAGCTTAAGGCTACAGGGTGGCGGTGTTTTGCCATGGATATGTCCAAGTCAAATGAGTAATGGGTCCGTGAATTTTATGCCAACCTTAGTGTAGAGTCTTTCTCGAACCCATCAAACATGACTCTTAAGATCCATAGGAAAATAGTGAAATTTGGGGAAGAAAAAATTAATGATATCTATGGGCTCCCAAATGAAAACATTGGTGAGTTCGAAGAAAAGGGGTATGAGCCAGAAAGCTGGTTGGTAGACAGATTATGTCCCAGAAAGAAAGTCTCATGGTTAGAAACCAAGAGTAATATCCACATTAATGTCTTCTCTTCTAAGGCCCAAATTTGGTTTAACATAATAAGTATCCTAGTATCCCCTTGCACCCACATGAAATCAGTCCCAGACTTATGGGCTTGGGTGGTCGTTTGCAATATAGATGACATTTCTTTAAATGTTGGTTAGCTTGTAGTTTCTAATATGAAATTCTACAAGAACCAAGGTAGTACATATCTCTTCTTCCCCTCTTTTATTATTGAGGTTTGTCGGAGATTTGGGGTTTAAGAATACTCTGGAGATACTTGGGTGCGCCCTGGTACCCCTAACTATTCTTTAAGAATTTGATGGGTGGAAAGACCAAGTAAACTCAAAAAGAGAAAGATCTCCTTAGGAAGTCAGTATGTGAGGATCCTGAGTCTTATAGTCTATCCACCATTGGGCCTCTTGAGGATATTGAAGTTGATATTACGGCAATCAAGAAGATCATGTATAGTTTACCCCAGGCACCGGGAGAGCCCTCCACCACTCGACATTCATATGTGACATATTCAAAGTATCAACAAGACTAGAATAAATAGGTAGCTACCATTACTAGTCTTGATAATGCTAATTTATCCTTAGCAGCGTCACATCGTAATCTCCTGGTTACACATGAAAAGATGGTCATAAGGGAGAAGAAGAGAGAGGTTTTTCAACAAAATGTGGAAGGGGCAAATGGACTTTGGAAGGTCCTGAAACCCCATGATCGAATATCTTCATCACGAGTGGAGAATGATGATGAGGTCCCAACTAAGTTTTCAAGTCCTTAGGAGGCTGATGATGATGTAGAATTTAAAAGGGAGAGAAACTCTTGATGTTGTTTTAGGGAGCACCCTTACATCTCTTTATGCTTGATTATTTATGTAGAGAGGACACTGCCACCTTTTTTAGTTCGGGGTTCCTGTCTCAGTATTCATTTTCATTTGATCTAGTCCTATACTATTGATATTTTTGATATTTCCCTATTTTTTTTAAGACTTTTATTTTTATTTGGGTTGTATTATTCGGGCACTTTGATGGTGCCCATATTTTCATTTATTAGTTATTTTTCCTTAGATTTCAATTGATTTCTTTTATTTAGTTTACTTATGGAAATATTAGATGAAATTTTCCCTCTGATATATTGAGTGACAACATTTATATGAGAAAAGTATCGTGTTTGGGTTTGGAGGCTAGAGCCATGGATGCAGGGGAAGTCTGTGAACCCGACATCAAAGTCACAAATCAAGCAAAGTCTTAGTACCTATAGCATTTCAAATTTTTGGATCGCATTTATACCTATGGCAAATATTGAGTATCCAAATGAAAACCACAATATAAGATCAAGGCTTGGGTTGGTGCCATAATTAGCAAATCATGTATGGTGCCCATACAAAGTGAACACCCCTTCTCTGTCCAAAAATTTTCAAAAATCTAGAGCATGGACATGAGAAACCTTGTAACAAATCTTTTTCTCTTTTTGTGACTCATAAATTTTGACTTGTGAAAATTGGGAGATACTATATTTTTTTCTCTAGCAGAAGGGGCAATTGAACCTCCTTGGAGAATTTTACATGCAGTATGTAGTAAGCTTATTTGTTTAAATCTCGTGTGTACTTGTACCATGTTGAACTTGACCCTTTTGTCTGTCAAGGATAATTTTGATTTTACATGGTTGAGGAGATGATCTTCGCCCATCGTTGCAATATTGGAACTCTACTCTAGCCTAAAAAACCTACCCTTTCATAGATTTTATCCCAGGTGGGTCCTTTAAACCTTTCTTTGAAAAACACATTAAAAGTTGGGAGCCTTTAAATCTTTATCCTTGTTTTGAACCCTACCCTCCATGAACTTAAAATTATAACTTGAGGCTAAAAGCCTAAATTGGGGATGGTGATGATTGAAAAAGGTACCTTTGAGACAAAAAGTTTTAAAGTGAGTGCCTATGAGCTCAAGCATTGAGAACAATTAAATAAGAAAATGAAAGGATCCAACAAAGGTAAGAGAAACACAAAGGGTGCAAGAAAACAAAATGAAAAGAAAAATGGGTGAACTAAGAAAATAAAACGTAGGCATATGTGTAAAGATTGAAAACAAAAGAAGTGGCCCATGATCATAAATTAGATGGAATAGTGTGATATAGATGTTATAGGAGGGTTTAGCTATGTTGTTCCTAAAAGAATTCCAACCAAACCCCAAACCTACTTTACATGCTCTAAAGGCCCTTCGTGATTCCCAACCTAGTATTTTCACTATAGTGGCGATTGAAAATAGGGGCTAGCCTATGCCATGTTACTTGTGAGAATCGAGAGTTCATGGGGAGAGAGAGTATTCTAAACTTAAATTTGTTGTTACATAATTGATGACTTGATGAGTGAAATTTTTTTTCTTTGAAGGAGGCATGTAAATAATTTAAGGTTGATAATTTTGTCATCTCCGAAAAAATGGGGCAAAAAGGGGTATAATGTACTTGGGGTCAAAAAGGAGTCAATTTTATAGTATTATTTATTGTTGCATAGTTTCTCTCTAAAGTCTTTTGCATCATTAAAAAATCACATTTTATGTTGAGGGTTGTAGTAAAAATAGTTTTGCCCATGTTAGATGAGATAAATTGTGGGATTAATTGACCTTGAAGTTATTATGATCACTTGGTTCATTCAATGTGGGCATAAATGTGATTATTTTCATGGTTAGAGGTAGTGTTGCTTAAGGACAAGCGAATCTTTAAGTTGGGGGTGCTGATGAGCGGTGAATTTAACACTCATTTGCACTCGACATTCATGCACATTACCAAGTTTTGAATGAATGAGACATATGTAAGATTAAATGCACTAATAGCCACATTTTGCAAGAATATAGGATTATGACATGAAATGTGGACTTGAGATAAAAAGGATCAAAGGAAGAGAAAGGAAGTGCAGCTAGAAGATCTAGAGAAGAAATAGGCTTCAGTTACCGAGATTGCATTAATCTACACACGGTAGCAGTGAATCTGGTGTGATCCCGGTCTCACAACATTTAGCTTAGGGCCAATTTTGTAATTTTCTACAGCCGACCCCAAATCCTTTAAAAGATTAAAACCCTTTCCCATTTTGGGAATTCTAGAGACTAGCAATACTTTGAATTTGTAATTAAAACCCTAAATTGGGCAAGAATCGTAAATTTGATTTGGAGATTTGGATTTTGGTATTCGGGAAGAATGGATGCCTTGAACAACTTATTTGGTATATGTTTCTTTCTTTTCTTAAGGAGTAGCTAAATCTTTAAGTTTTGGGATAATGTTGAATTAAGTTATAAATTAGCAGTGGTTTGTGATGTATTTGTGTATATGCTAGTTAGATAAGAATGGGTTCAACTATTTCTTGATTAAATTGGTTGGGATTTGTGGGTTAAATCCCCAAATACCCACATAGGTTTGTAGGTGAAAACCCTATGCTCGTGAGAGCCCAAATTATCCTTTAAAGAGGGGTTTGGATGAACTTTAGCAACCCTCATCATCCTTGATAAAGGGATTTGGGAACCAAGGCACTAGTATACATTCATTATGTTTAGTTTACTCATCTTAGCAATCTTAACCATAAGGGTGATTTTGTGGTTGACTTTACCTTAGGTATCATCCTAGAAATAGGGATGCCAAAAATTGAGGTAGTGGGTGAATATGATTGCCACATATGCTAGGTACCCGAAAGGTTCACCAAGTAAAATCTGTGAGGATTTATTGAGAAACTAGCCTCAAGGGTCCTAGACCTAACCAACCACATTAGTAACTTAATAGTTGTGCACCAAATCTAACATACCCACACTTAAGTTTCCCTTAGGTATACATTATCCCAAGATTTCACAAATATTGAAGTTAAATTAAAATTTGTTGCTTTGTTTGTGCGATCAAGTTACTAGTGACATGCATCCTTCCTTAATCGAAACCCCTCTATTTTTAATTATGTCATTTACTTTACTAACACTTCGGGTATTATCTTATTAGGACTTAATAACCCAAAAGATTAGAACTATATCTTTAACTTCTTATGCATTCGACCTTAATGCGAGTTGGGATATTGACAATTATCGTCTTCTACCTCATTAAATCATATAGGTGAGCGTTATCATCCACAGTAATCTAACAAAGCCTCTATGATAAAGAACCAAAAACCCGTCTTAGTCTTGATATGTCCCCGGCTCTAACACGAACAATGATAATGTTAAAGATAATGAAAACTCTCAATTCTAATCTACGATAAGAACTGATGAATTGTCTAAGTATTTCAGAGAATAGAAGCTCGCCACTTCATCAAAATGAACTAACGAACCAAGTTGATCCACCTAACTCTGCGAAGAAAAATTAAAGGTATCTCTGATGCCAGCATTGCATGGGGATACAACGTTTAGAGATGGTTAGTGGGTTGAGCACTATTATGTAACTCACGGGTAACGGTGCAAAATAAAGCCATTATCAATACTTTAAAATCATTTAAAATCCAATGCATATAACTAAATGCATATATATAATTATATACATATATATATGTATATATCACATATCGGGATAGGGAACAAGGCTTAGCATGGCCTTTAAAACTATAGACTAGATTGTGTAGCTCAACTGTCATAACATAATAAGGCACCCATGGTCTATATGGGCCCAGTTCTACCCCATATGATAATAATAAGGGGGACTCAAACCACTCGGTCATGTAGACCCATGCATCGGTAACCAAGGTTTCCATTATTGGTCCCTCAGGACCTCTACTTTCACGACTTAGCTACACAACCCTCATTAAATCCTAATTAAATCATTTATCACATATTCCCATTCATTGAAATATGATACACATTTTGGAATATATTATTTGTATCGTCATACCAACTACACTTGTAAGGTAATTTAGAGAAATTCATAGCCCCCTTGGTTAAATTATGCATTCGCTTGGGGAATTACACAACCTCAAAAGATTCAATCAAATTTATTATGCTTCTTTGACTTTTCACACTATGCAATATTTCAAGAGTTGTTCAATATACATATTGTTTGCACTCAAAACCAATTTCACAATATGGGATTGAGGTTATTACCAATTCAAAAGTTACATGTTAGGGGAAATCATAATCCCCTAGTTTATTCACCATACCCATGCACCCCTCCAGTTCAAGACCATAATTAAAGAATGAATGATCATATGTAAACCATGGGAAAGCAATGTTTGAAAACAAACATTCAAATCCCACAACCCATGTTTCAAAACCATTATCAATACCTTATGAAAAACACTTTAAAACATATGTTCTTAATAAATTAGAAATTAGGGAAGAGTAACATGCCTTAAATACCATGTTTCACGGAAAGAGTTACGACCCTTGATCCCTTAGATAACCTACTTCTTTGAAGCCCTTAGGATCACTTATCCTTTAATGATGGGTCAAGGCATTTCTTAGCAAGATTTAGGAAAGAAATGCACCCACACTTACGCTTAACAATGACAGAAAATAATAATGTTAAGGCCATACATATCCTGAACAATTTTCCATAATAGGAAATAGGGATGGATACTTTGACTTCACGTCCTCTTTGGCTTCCCAAGTAGCTTCTTAAAAATTTTGGTTCCTTCAGAGAACCTTTATCGAAGCCACGTCCTTTATTCACAACTGAAGGACTTGCCGATCCAAGATCTCCACCAGAACTTTGTCATAAGACAGGTAATTGGAAATTCCTACACCTTTCAAAGGAACAACCAATGAAGGATCACCCATGCACTTCCTTAACATTGAGACATGGAAGACCGGGTGAATGGAGCTTCAGCTAGAAGGAAACTCCAATTCATATGCAATATTATCAACCCTCTTCAATACAAAATATGGACCAACATAATAGAAACTAAGCTTCTTTTCTTTCCTGAATCGCATCATGCCCTTCATGGGAGACAACTTTATGAACACCCAGTCACCAACATTAACCTCTAACTAATTTCGCCTTACATCTATGTAGGACTTTTAGAGACTTTGGGTGGTCTTAAGACTGTCTCAAATCGCCTTCACCTTCTTTATAGCTTGGTGAACCAAATCATGGCCAAATAACCTACTTTCACAAACCTTAAACCTCCCAATAGGAGACCTACACCTCCAACCATTTAAGGCCTCAAAAGGAGCTATACCAATGTTAGAGTGATAACTATTGTTTTAGGAAAATTCTATGAGATACAAATAGTCAATCCAACTACCACCATAGTTTATCACATAATATCTGAGCATATCCTGCAATGTGTCAATGGTTTTATCCGCTTGCCCATCCACTTACAGGTGGAAAGCGATACTAAGGCTCGCCTAAGTCCCCAAACCTCTCAGAAAGGAATGCAAAATGTGAGAAGAGAACTGAGTACCTTGATCAAATAAGATGGTAACTGGAGCACTATGAAACTTCATGATCTCCTATATGAACAACTTGACATAATCTTCAGAAAAGAAACTTTTATTCACTAGTAAGAATAGAGCAGACATAGTCATGCTATCCACGATGACCCAAATCGAATAAAACTAATAAAGTGACCGTGGAAGACTAGTAATGAAATACATATTACTACTTCTCATTTCTACACTGGCAATCAAATTTCTTAAAACAACCCTCTAGGCCTCAAGTGCTACACCTGTACTTGTTGACATACCATGCGCTTAGCTACAAAATTGGCGACATCTCGCTTCATATTATTCAACCAAAAACTTTCCTTAAGATCATGATACATCTTCTTCAAACCAGGATGAATCACAAGACTCATGATCTTTTACCAAAATTATTTGTCGCAACCCATCAACATCAGGAACACATAATCTACCTTGGTACCTCAAGATAGCATCACCATCAATCTCAAATACCATTACCTTCTACTTTCCTACATCTTTTTTGAGTGGAATAATGGTAGGATCCATCATCTTCTCCTCCTTTACATCAGCACCAAGATATGACTTCGCCACCTCATGGATAATTACACCACCATCCTTGGATTCCAAGAGACGAACTCCAATATTAGCCAAATAGTGAATATTCTTTGTTAAATCCCATTTCTCCTTATCAACATGGGAATTTCTTCCTATGGACATCCAGGTAAGAGCATCAACAACCATGTTATCTTTACCTAGGTCATAGAGGAGACTCATGTCAAAGTCCTTTAGAAGCTCAAGCCACCTTCTTTTCTTGAGATTCAACTCATTTTATATTAACACGTATTATAGGATCTTATGATCAAAATAATTATCAACATGGACACTATACAAAGAAAGTCACCAGATCATCAATGCAAACACCATAGCTAACAATCCAAAATAATTAGTCGAATAGATCTTCTCAAGAACCTCAATTTCCTAGAAGAATATGCAACTAGCTTGCCATGCTGCATCAACACAAAACCCAGTCTCACTCAAGATGCATCACAATTGACAACAAAACGATCAGTACCCTCAGGTAGATTCATGACTGGAACCAAACTCAACTTATCCTTCCAATTCTTGAAACTACCCACATAAGCATGAGACTACAAAAACTTTGGCTTTTCTGAGTCAACCTAGTCAATGAGGTGGCAATATAAGAGAAACTTTCCACAGACCTTCTATAATACCTGGCTAAACCCAAGAAGCTCTGAATATCGATTGGAGATGTAGGTCTAGACCACTTATTAACCACCACCACCACTTTCTATGGATCAACTATGATTCTTTCACTAGAAATAACATGACCAAAAAAGTCATAGCATTAAACAAGAACTCACACTTAATGAATTTAGCATACAATTATTGCTCCTTACGTGTCTGCAACACTAAACGAAGGTGATCGGCATGATTCACCTTACTCTTAGAATACACCAAAATATCATCAATAAACACAATCACAAAAAACCAAGAACTGACAAAAAATTGGATTCAAAATATTGATGAATATTGTCGAGGCATTAGTCAAATCAAAGGACATCACTAAAATATCAAAATGACAATACCGGGTTTGAAAATTAATCTTAAGGATATTTGTCTCCCTAATATTCAACTGATATTATCTAAATCAAAGATCAATCTTAGAAAAGCACTTAGCATATTGAAGATGATCAATGTGATCATCAATTTGTAGAAGGGGATACTTATTCTTCACGGTCACCTTATTAAATGGCCGTAATCTATGCACATTTGAAGGGACCCATCCTTTTTACACACAAATAGAAATAGAGCAACCCAAGGAGAAACACTTGGGTGGATAAAACACTTATCTAGAAAATCTTTTAACTGCTCTTTGAGCTCTTTCAACTCAATCGGAGACATTCTGTAAGGAGGGGTAGAAATAGGATGAGTGTCCAAAAGAAGATCAATCCAAAAATTGATTTCCCTATTGGGAGAAACACCAAAATCATTGGGAAATACTTCAGAATATTCACATACCAAAATGACCATCTACAATGATGGACCTTTGGATCTAGAGTCCTTAACATGCGCTAAGTGATAAAGGCACCCTTAGAAACCAATTTTTGAGCTCTAAGATACAAAATGATCCATCCCTTAGGCACTAGGGAATTACCTTCCCATGGAATCATCAGCTCATTAGTGAATTGGAAACTGACTCTCCAGGTCCAACAATCAAAGGGAGAATAGCATGAGTGCAACCAATCCATGGAGTCACCCACCAGGGTGAACATAGAGAAGGGATCTGGAATACACTCGACATCAAAACAAAAATAGATATACATATAAGAGGTCACATGAGAGAGGGTAGACCTGGGATCAAGAAGACCATATATATCTCGAGAGAAAAGATTGAGCATACAAGTAACAATATTAAGGGATGACTCAAAATCCTAGCGAGTGGCAAGAGCATACAGATGGTTCCATCCTGTGCTGGAGCCATAAGAAGAAGTAGCACTCTTTGGTGCAGGAGACAATGATGTAGCAATAGGAATCTTATTTTATCTAAAAGAAACCTTGGAAAGATAATCCCTGTGCATATGACCATGATGCACCTAACCACAAAATCTACAAGGGGGATTGGATGGAACTGATCGAGACCTGCTAGAATAAGGTTGGGCAGCCTGTAACCTTGGACCCATACTATTCTGAAACTGACGATCACCTGACAACTTTAGATTAGGAGAACTAGCTGTATAGTCGGAATCAGACTTGCCCTACTTATTCTCAGACCATTTTCCACAATCTCTTCAACTTTGTTGCTGGCCTCCACCCTGATATGATGTCACATCCCAAAGAAGTTCCTAGCCATGATGGGTATCTCAAGTCCCACATGTACCGAAGATCACCCCCTTCACCTAACCTAACAAACATAGCAACCATATTATGTCTAAGCAAATCCACCAAACAATACTCTAAACCAACACACTCAAGTCCACAATAATCAATAAAGCCTCAACATATCCGAAGTCAATGAAATATTGGGACATGCCCCCAATGATAACCAAAAATTAATCAAAATAAAGTCTGAAAAATAGAACTTAATGACTATGAAATATATGTCTTCTAAAGTATGGAAGCTCACCGCTTCAAGGTCAACCCATGAACCACTTGAACCATCTAGTCACTATGCAATTAAAGAAAAAGAAGCTATGGTACCTATACCATGTGGGGATACAGCATTCAGAGATGATTAATGGTTGGAGCACTAGCATGTAACTGAGGGTAGAGGAATAAAATAATTATATCATTTAATCCAAGATAGAACATCATTCGTAGTCATATTTTTACAAAGATATATAGTGCCGGGAAAGGGAACAAGGCTTAGCATGAACTTTGAAAACATTAACTTGGGTTGTGTAGCATAATTGTCATAATAAAAGGCACCCATAGCCAATATAGCCCTAAATCACCCCTAGCTAGAAGGGCCTTGATGAGTGTAGCCGTACAAACCATAGAATTATCCAAAAATGTACATAGCATCATAGGGGACTCCAACCTTACGACAAAATCAAGGTGACTTAAGAACTAATGTACACAATATGGGAGACTCAAACCTCCCATTCATATATCTTTTCGAGGGACTCAAACCTCCCGGTCATATAGATACCCACACCGGCTAGCACGGTTTCCAGTGTTAGTCCATCCCATTGGTATCATCATACCAACTCCAATTGCAAGAAAACAACTGCCATAACTATTATTATGCGACTTTGACACTCAAACCCTTTTTCCATATATGAGTATAAATTTAATTTAATATTTTGAGACTAAAACCTATTTAGACATATAAATCACTAAGCTTACAATTCATATCAACATATGGCCAACAAAAACTTTATGAAACCATTTACCAACCACAAGTCATAATTCAATTCAATTTATAGTCATCAAGACCTTTACAAAACCATTCATCCTTCATTGACATTCTTTTACCAAGCATTAATTCAAAACATAATTCATCATGTGACAAGATTTTCCTCATATATATTTTCACAAATGAGTTGAGGGGATACCATTGTGAAACCATTATTCAAGCCATAAACCATCAAGTATGGGTTTTCCATGACTCCTTAGTTAAAAACATAATTTCCAAGCACCCATATGTGAAAATCCACTTTTAAATCATACACAAACACAAGTTAAAACAGGAGAGAACACTACTAAAAATTATGCATTCAAACCCTACGCCATGGATTTTGAAAAGAATCATTTATGAATCAGTAACAATTCATAAAATACATTATTTTTGTGAACTAACAATGAAAGAAGAGTCACATGATAAAGTTAAAAAGATTCACAGAGAGATTATGGTACTGAAGCTTATAGATGAGCACTTTGAGGAAACCCTAGCCCAATCTCCTAGAGAGGTTTCTAGAGAGTGTTTAGGAGTGTTTTAATCTTCCAAAGTGAAGAATGAAGGACCAAATATTGTTATAAGACATAGGGTCTTAAGGTCTTCGGGTCGGAAATGTCTAAAATGCCTTAAGCTTAAAAGTTTTATAAGACTTGTAAGTGGGTATGGTTTGCCCCTTCTCTCATACACACATCATACGATCATTCATTAATTATCTATGTTTTATTCCTACTAAAATAGGCAAATTCATTTACTAACTAGTAACCACATACACTCAAGTCATCATTAAGTTTAAAATATTATCCCCTTTAGCCAGTTACTCATGCACTCAGATCAATTCATCTTACTATTCTAGCTTAGAATCATCCTTCATTACACCTCTTCCTTTCTAGTACCTAATAAAAATTGACATTAGCTTATTTTGTTATCGCATCCTCTCATCACAATCAATCCTCCTAACTATGTTTTAGTAAGAATATCTTACACTTAAAATATATATAATACTAGATTAACCCTTTTTAAGGTATTAAAGACTAGCTATATACATTAGAAAGTCACTTAATCTATGTACTATTATTCACATTTTCATATTAAATTCTATCAAATCATCACTTAATTTGTGCAATTACAAATACCATCAAGGGATTCATACAAAACATAATAATAAAAAATTAAATCATTATTACGTTATTTCAATGTTTTATCCATCCAAACATTATGCTGATAGGCCTAGACATGAAATATCCAATCCAGTTTATTTATTAGTAAACCATGTCTACTACACATAAAAATCATAACCTATCTGGGTGCCAAACGGGTACAATATGTAAGTTAAATCATGGATGATCTTCCTTATTGTTTACCTTTTGAATGATAAATCATATAATGAACATGAGGAATTAATCAGTTACCTTTTAAATAAATACTTTGTAAATTCAAACACACTAAATGTCGTAACCAACCCCATTGCTAGTGGAATCCTCACTACTCACCCTTTGGGAAACCATATCCCATGAAATACCATCTCAAACTCAACACTTTAATAGATAATAAAACTAATCCATCAATATGGATATCCAATCCTAAATCAAAACATAATTACATCAAATATTCACAACATTTTACATAAACAAAACCATCCCTAGGACCTGAGTATTATCCATACCAAAACTACTAAAGATTGTAAAGAAAAGGATGCAACCCCAAAACCTAAAATAAAAAACATAAATTAAGAAATAAAGACTCTATTCATTCAAAAATGATTCATGGTATCCCAAAACAAGATGATCACCTTTGAATTTGAAGTCAACTGTAGGAATCATAGGTAAGGTCTCATAGGAGCCGCTGAAATATGCGATGCACTCATAAAAGTAAGTGCAGGTATAGTATCAGCACATAAAAAACAATAATATACTAGTAGATTTAATTGTCCAACACAAGATGACAAGATGAACACATAACCATATTATAGTACAATATGTTAATCCATGCTCAAACCAACATACACTTATCATAATAAGCAATAAATAAGTAGTTTAGTTCTTACACCAACAAGTCAAAGAATATCACCAAATTATGTTCAGTCAAGCTAAAGTTGAAAATGCAAACAATTATAAAGCATAAGATATTTATTTTTTAATTCACTCATCAAACCATCGAACTCATATGACCCTCATACATACGTGCTATAGGTAAACATCCACCATCAAGCCATGACCTGCATGGGATAATTTCTATCCATGTACAAAATCCTAGACAGAAGTGTCTGCAAACCTTATTTCACAAATAACCTATGAGAATATTTCAAGAACAAATATACTTCATAAGTAGCAATAAGGTAGGTCAAAATCATGCAATGTAAAAATCATTTGCATTGCCCACATCAAACAAAATTCACTAACAAGCAACATTATAAAGTAGGTAATATAAATATAAATTGGATCAAACTATAACACCATCACCTACCTTGAATCAAGCTTGCACAACTCCTTTAAGCTGAAGCATTGACCTTTTATGTGATTTTTGCTTGCTCTTGGTGTATAGAATGCATATAATACGTAATTAGTGACATGACCAGTTGGCAATCATAACTCACAGCTAATCTTTATGGTTATGTTCATGATCATTCCTTTCCTATTCTCGGGCTTCTCCGTCATTATTTATCTAAAAGTACATTTCATAGGATTAATTAGTAAATTAACGAAATACAAAGGTAAATTAACTATTAAAAATCAAAATACAATAACTTATGGCTTAATTTTCTTCCTTGCACTATAAAATAACTAAACTCAGACTTAAAACCATCCTCAAACTCCATAAATTAGAAATTCTAATACTTAATTAGAAATTATAAGTTAACGAGGATCAATTACTTATCTATATGAAGCCAAACCATGATAATCTTGTGGGAATCTCCCCTCCTTAGTCCCAAAATGAGATTTAGAAAAGTAAACTATTTTGGGTGAAAATTTAATTTAATATGTGACTTTCTTTGCTATAGCAGACGTTGACTAACTCTGACCATCACTATAGTAGGAAATTCTTTGTTATAGCATCGTGTATGTCGCTATAGCTACATCGGCATAACAAAATTCCCAATTTTGCTGTAGAATAAAAACTTTCGAAAAACTCCTTAAACCAGGGACATTCTAAATAATGTCATTTATGCTAAAATTAATTTTGGAAGTTCTACTTATCCAAATTTAATTCCATAAATCCTAAGGGTTCCTTATCAACTTATATAGCTATAAATCAATTCAAATACCACCAAACTTACCTAAATCAATCTAGAAAATCACTTGACCTTACCTTATTCTAATTCATCTCGAAACTAGCCTAGACTTGAACTTATAAATTCAAATCTGAGAAGAACTACTCTTACAAATACTTACCATGATAAATTACATAAAATTTTTA